>NC_056741.1:1294038165-1294060273 GCF_019279795.1 Protopterus annectens
AACTCTCTAATTATGTCATTATTCATTAAAAGTGGGAAAAAAAATGGGTCAGACACTTTTAAAATATTAGTGCTATTAACTTGAAACATTGACAGAATCAGAGCATATGAATGAATACACATTTTCTGAAGTAAAAGAAGTGTATAACTCTTAATTATTGTCATTATTCATTAAGTGTAATTCACCACCTTTCCTCCAAAAGTCACTAGTTTTAGGAAGGATTAAGAGGGACAGAGTTAAAATTTGAGTCAAACTCAGGGACGTCCCTGAAAATCAGGGACAGTTGAGAGGTATGCTGCCACAGCCATGACAACACCTGCAATGCCACAAAAAAGATGGGGGATTTGTTACATCAGAAAAACAAGCACACAACCCAAGTATAATGTAGACATCACACCCTATAATCAATGTAGACATCACACCCTATAATCAGACCAATAGGTATGTGACCTGTGTCCTGTGGTAGATGGTATGTGGAACATCCACCAGTATGTTGCCACAGTGCTGACTACTCCCTTCTATGTAACACAACTACTGAGAATGTGAAGGAAATCCACATCATAGGCCATAATACCTCCATAGTTCACAGCCTTCATCTCATCAATAACTGAGTACAATGCACTTATATTCATGTACCTCGCTACACATCTTCCAGTGATGTGTAACTGAAGTGTACCACCTTTGCCACAATGAGCTGTCACACACCTTTTCAGCCATTCCTAGGAATTATTTTTGTGGCATAAACATCACTGTCTGATGGTGCAAAAACCCCATCAAGTTGTTACACCTGCTGCATATGTGTGATACCTGTTCTGGTGGTGCACACATTACATACATAGCTGTTTGACAACATTTATGGCATGGGTAACATTTGTGACAGTGTGGCTTGTGCCATATATAGAAAGATATATAGATATAGATAGACAGATAGATAGATAGATAGATAGATAGATAGATAGATAGATAGATAGATAGATAGATATGCCATGCACACCAGTCTACTAGCCTGTATTGATCATATGTCACATACAGATATAGCAGTGTCCCTCCTAACACCTCCAGTAGATGTTACAGTGTCAGAACAGTGTACATGAATACCCTCATAGAGTGCAAAGAACTCATAATACTTGTACAAATGTGTTTGTGCAGAACCATCTCTGATCACTCTAAATCACATTTGTTATGTCAGAGACATGGAATCACTGGTGGTATTATTCTGATATTGTCCATGATTGCATGTGCTTCTTTTAGTGTCCATGAGCCTTTATCTGTGTGCCATTGGTGGAGACCTCTTCTGAGATTACACTCATATTCAGACAACTCAGTTTGTACAACTTCTCAAAATGCACCCTACCCCGATTGTATATAACATGTATATAAGAGCAGTGTTGCACACTGAATGTTGTTTATTGAAAAAGAGTCTTTGCACTCGAAAGCTCTGCCTTTACTTTTATTTTGTGTGCCTTCATTAAATCTTGGACATTGTATTTTTGGTCTGTTTTGATTGTGCATTTCATTGGTATTTTATCAGTTTGTCCTGAAGTTCTTTGATCACCCGAGGAGTTTTTTTACTTGTATATAACATCCTTGATAGATGTCCTCTCCATTCTTTATGTAAAGAAGCTTATCTCACAAAGACATCTTCCCCATTGTTATGTCACCTTGTGTGACAGTGACATAATGCACATTTTCACTGTGCAGTCCATAATGTACCATACTGATATGTGATTGGTGTTGCTGCTACAGCTATCTTCCATTGACATGCCCCTTGTCTGCTGTACATTTGGGTGTTTCACCTGTCTTCTTTCCCTGTGTTCATTCCTACAATTTATCTGTGTGTCCCTATTCAATATACACACTTCCCCTGAGTGTTTATTTTACATGGCAGTCCATGTACCCTTAAAGATCATTTTACACAACATTGGTACAAAATGTCAAAAATGGGAATTCACAATACTCTGCACTGTACACACTGTCCTGTACAGTGTTTGGACCATATACATATCATACCTCTTAACTGTCCAGATTTTCACAGTATGTCCAGAATTTTGTCTTATATCTTTTGCTCTGTTCCTTATAAAATTTGTGGTTTTCTGCCATATCACTGGGATAATATCAGGACTGATGTGACTAATAATTACATAAATTTGAGTTTCAGACCTAAATGTATCTCAAAACAAACCTTGTTATTCTAAAAAATTTCTAAAGAGCAAATATGTCAAATCTTTCCCTATTTCTGGGTCATTGTCCCTCCATTCTATTGGGCTTTGTCCAGATTTCTGGCACTAAGATATTGAGACCTATAAGAACTATATAGGTTAAACCCTGGTGATTATTGTGGCATTCTGCACAAACACACTAATCAACTGTGCTCTAATGTAAATAGGAGTGCTGTCGATGGTGCTTTACCTGGTTTCCTGGCCAGCAACACTGTTGGCCACAAAACCATGCTTATTTACATTTAAATGTGGTGTACTGCATCAATATGTAATGAGCACTGCTGCTTACTGCACATTACCATGCACACATGTAAACTCTGTGTAAGCTTTGTGTAATGCCTGCATGGAGTTTATTGAGTCAACCAGTATGTTTTTGAATATGATTATACTATGAAAATTAGGTTATATACAACAAGTTTTTCCTTTTTAAAAAATGAAGGATAAGATGGGGGAATGCTTAAATCCTACTAAGAGAAATATTATTTCTTGTAACAAAAAGAAAAAGGAAAAAAAGAAAAAGATGGTGGGTTAGGTCTAATAACTCCTATTGTTTAACCTCTCTGCATTTATACTGGATACTTCCTAGGGTGCAACATGGCAGAGTAGATTTGTTTAGTAAATTATTATAGAAAAAATATGCTGATACCAGGGAAAATATGTTTATAATGTAAGAGTCTTTGAAATTACATCTTAAAGGAATATACTGATAAAGAAACCATAAGGTTCTGTCTAAGTATTCTATTAAGTCCATATATATATATATATATATATATTAGGAAAATATGTATTCACATATAGAGGAAATATGTATTCATATGTATTTAGCATTATGCATGCTGCATTTAAAGCAAAAAAGGGTTAACACATTTTATTCTGTTGCAGGCTTGGAAAATAATTTCATGTACTTTCTCACTTTGTTTCTGGTCAGCTCAGTAAATTACCTTGTTCATGCACTGAAAAACAGATGATTTTGCTAGCATTAGGAAAATAGAACAATACATTATTCTAAATGTTGTTAGACTTAGGCAAATAACCTTGCTTGTGCTGAGTGAGCACTGCAGCTGGAGAGGAACAAGATAAGACAGTAATTGTAAATCAGTATATGCTTTGTGTTCGAAGCAGAAAGGAGTCACTAATTGTTACACTGAACATGAGTGAATTGTTACAGACCGGTGGTCAGCAAGGCCACCTTATTTTTTGAGAAAACTTTCTCATGGGAACATTATGATTGTTATGTCATCAAAAAGAAATCTAGTGATGGGGCGTGGCCAAGGATGAACACAGGATAGCAGCAGATTTCTTCAGCTCCACCAATTTCATTACATTGACAGGAATTAATTACTTAAAAAATTAATTCTTGAAGTAATTTTCTTTCTAAATATGTTTGTTTTATATAGTTCTTGAACTATATCTAAAAAAGAAAGGAAATCTTAATAATATTCCTGTCAGAAATTACTT
Organism: Protopterus annectens; assembly: GCF_019279795.1. Classification (NCBI taxonomy): domain Eukaryota; kingdom Metazoa; phylum Chordata; order Ceratodontiformes; family Protopteridae; genus Protopterus; species Protopterus annectens. The sequence continues at coordinate 1,294,041,843 of NC_056741.1, forward strand.
TGGAAATTTTCCTGTCAGTTTATCAGTCTGAAATGAGTTCCAGTAAGACAAATTCTCAAGACTCCAGCATCAAGAAAGAACTTCAGTCTCTGATAATTATAGTCCAGCAACTTACTGCTAAGATGGATAAAATGGATACTAAAATAGACACTTTCATAGAAAAACTACAAAACAAATAGACTTGTTACATATGGACCTGCAACAACAGAAGATCCAGATGACAGGCATAGAAGAAGCTGTGAATGACATGGAAAATAAAATACAAGAAGAGGGAATCAACATTGAGTTTCTGCTGAAACAAAATACACATTTACAAACAAAGCTGGATGACCTGGAAAATAGATCTAGGCGCAATAACATTAGGATTTTTGGACTGCCAGAAAATATTGAAGGTAACAATATTACTTCTTTTTAACAACATGGCTCCTAAAACTTTAGATTTACCAGAAGCATTCTCTTTTGGTATCGAAAGAGCACATAGATCTATAGCTAATACTAACTCTAACAAAACTATCCTAGATCAGTTATAGTTAGATTTCTATCATCTTTTGATAAAGAGATGGTTCTTAAATCTGCTTGGGCTAAAGCTCCTGTTAAGTTTAATGAGACAACTGTGCATTTTGACAATGACTATTCTTCCATGGTAATTGCTAAAGAAAAGTTTTTCTGCCACTAATAAGGGAGCTTAAAAAAGCACAGTTTAAAACATACCTTCTGTTTCCTGCCAAGCTTAAAATCTTCCTTCCTGATGGTCCTAAGGTCTTCGATGATTTAGACTCTGCTTTACTGTTTGTCAAAGAAAAAGGATTTTGGATAAAATAGAAGAAATGGAATGGGCTAGTTCTTCATTAAAGAGATTGGCAACTGAAGCTTCCTGGAAGACTTCAGAGAAGAAGAAGAGACTAAAAAACAAATGATTTGTTATATGTTTTTTTCTCTCTCATCATTTTAGTTCATTATTAATCTTTTTGAATATAGTTCCTGCATTTCCAGAAAGCCACAAATATTTTGGAAAAGATTTAATCAAAGTTATTCTCTATGTGCAAAGAAATGTTTTGTTTCAAAACCAGTCAAAATGCCTGAGGATTTAATGGCAGGCTGTGACTCGATTTGTTTCTCTTTCTGAAAAAAGTAAGGTTAGTAATTTGATACATTTTTTATCTTTACCTTTTTTTTCCTTCTTCTTTATTATTTTCTTTGTTTAAACAATGACATTCTATTTAGATTATGTAGTGGGTAAAGGGTGGGGAGGGCAGGAGAGAACAGTAATGAAAATATCATTAATAGAATAATAACATATTTATTTCTTGTAAAAGTTTATAAGTTCTTCAAATGCTATTTCTAATTATACTTTCTTGATTATACTGCTTATGCTTGTTTGTAAATAATCTGTCATGCTTTAACTAATAATAATCAGAACTAAATAAGAGTAAATAATATGTTTTATTTTTAACTCTATTAATATAAACAGTAAGTAACATTCCATTGTATATACTTCTTACAGCTTTCTCTTACATTTTTTATTTCTGCCTCACTCCTTTTATTTTCTACTCTCTTTTTCTTTTCTTTATTAATATATAGAAATGCTTTTGACTGTGTGGGCACAGTGAATAATAGGATTTGTATGAAAATTGAGTTGGGAGAAGAATGCTGAGTTTTATTGCTTGTTGGTAATTTTGAGTTTAATTTCACTTGCATAGAGGCTGTGATGATCTGTGGAATACATTGTGGAGGTTCTGTCATGTTTAGATGCATTTACACTGCTAAATGAATGTTTGTCACTAGTTTTTAATAAGTTTCCCGCCAAAATGTTAAGAGAGACAATCTGGGATGTGGGCTGTCTCATGCACAGTGTCTTACCTCAGAATCTTCAAATCACAGAATTCTCACAGAGAAACTGAAAGCAGTTAGTATAAACATTGACAAGGTTATCACACTGACACACCACAGATTCAGGAAAAATACTCTTTTCATAAAATATGTCAGTTATAATGAGTTTAAATGATGTAGTTTCTTGTAGTAAGTAAATGTCTTATTTTAGAAGGCATAAAAAATGAAACATTTATTTAAATGTTTTTGAAAATCTACTTAACAGCAGCATAATAGTCTGTGTTAAAAATTTGTGTTCCAAACATATACTTTACTATAACTCATTTAATTCATCTGATTGACAAGCATAAATAATCTTATAACTCTATTCTGGAAGAAATGTCATGTGATATATTTTAAAGCAGTAGGTTAGCATGATTGTAAAATCTGGTTACCAATATGTGTTTGCTGTGCATTATTTTGTATAAAGCAGACAGATTTATTCTGGGGACAGCAAGTAGGATGGTGCTCTACAAAGAGACAACTCAGTGAGATCAGATATATATATATATATATATATATATATATATATATATATATATATATATATATATATATGTGTGTGTGTGTGTGTGTGTGTGTGTGTGTGTGTGTGTGTATGTATGTGTGTGTGTGTGAGTGTGATGGCTTTTTTTCTGAGAATCTGCATAACTATCCAAAATGATTTATAATAATTTCTATGAATACAATATTTTACTCTATTGACAAAATGAATGTTTGCCACAAGTTTTAATAAGTTTCCCAAAATGTTAAGGAGACAATCTGGGATGTGGGCTGTCTCATGCACAGTGTCCATGAGTTTCCTCAGAAGCTTCACTCACAGAATTTTCACAGAGAAACTGAAAGCAGTTAGTATAAACATTGACAAGGTTATCACACTGACACACCACAGATTCAGGAAAAATACTTTATTCATAAAATATGTCAGTTATGATGAGTTTAAATGATGTAGTTTCTTGTAGCAAGTAAATATCTTATTTTAGAAGGCATAGAAAATGAAACATTTATTTAAATGTTTTGAAAATCTACTTAACAGTAGCATAATAATCTGTGTTAAAACTTGTGTCCCAAACATATACTTTACTATAACTCATTTAATTCATCTGATTGACAAGCATAAATAATCTTATAACTCTATTCTGGAAGAAATGTCATGTGATATATTTTAAAGCAGTAGGTTAGCATGATTGTAAAATCTGGTTACTAATATGTGTTTGCTGTGCATTATTTTGTATAAAGCAGACAGATTTATTCTAGGGACAGCAAGTAGGATACTGCTCTACAAAGACACAACTCAGTGAGATCATATATATATATATATATATATATATATATATATATATATATATATATATATATATATATATATGTGTGTGTGTGTGTGTGTGTGTGTGTGTGTGTATGTATGTATGTATATATGTGTATGTGTATATGTATGTGTATGTGTGTGTGTGTGTGTGTGTGTGTGTGTGTGTGTGTGTGTGTGTGTGTGTGTGTGTGTGTGTGGTGTGTGTGTGGGTGTGTGCATATGTGTGTGTGTATATGTATGTGTGTGTGTCTGTGTTTATGTGTGTGATGGCTTTTTTTTAGGTAATAACGAGGTGTTTCTGAGAATCTGCATAACTATGCAATATGATTTATAATAATCTTTATGAATACAATATTTTACTCTATTGACAATAATGAGTTTAAGTAAATGCTCATATACAAACAATTCAAGATTTTTTTGGAAGCTGTTGATAGAATTCACATGACAGAAAATAGATGCATCTTAATGCATGTAATGTCTGAATCATATTAGCCAAAGTTTTTGATTTAAATGAATGTTAGAACATAATTTTCTCTCCTCTTGATTTCTAACATTAAGATTATTTGAATGCTATTAGAATACAAGTGTTATATATTACATAGATCTATATAATAGTATGAACAGTTTTTTAATAAAAAAAATATATTTTAGTTTATATGATGCTGTTTTACCAAATGTGTAGTTTTGTCTTGATAGATAATTGAATTGAAAACTGTTAACCTCAGTTAAATATAACTAGTATTAAATTGATAAGGTGGTAGCTGAGGTACTGCTGCTTAGGGTAGGGGGTTAACTTGAGTAGCAAATACTACTCTAAGTTGGAGTTTTCAACTCCAGGCGGGATGCAAGGTTTAATCCTTACATTATTTTCACTTGTTCATTGTTATATGTATATAGTTTTGACATCCACAATATATTTTGTACACTCATTGTCACTACAAACAAAATTGAATCCTATACAAAATCCCATAAGAGATTTAATAAATACAGCTATATTTAAAGGTACACCTAAAAGAGGAGATGTAACATTATTTATCTTGTTATTTGTTATTTCGATCATAAGATTCTTGAGTTTTAAAAATGCCAAATGACATCTTTAAAAGGAATTTCTTTAAACATTAATGGATTGAATAATCCATGTAAAAGGGCAAGCCTAATAAGATACATTAATCTACACAAGGCCAATCTAGTCTTCCTGCAAGAAACCCATCTCTTGAAAAAGATATTGATAAACTAGCCACTAATAAGTATACAGTATTGGTTAGTTCAGAGCACACTCAGAAAAAGAGGAGTGGCTATTTTATGGAATAAAAGTATGCCCATTCCTAAAACCATTAAGTCTTATCAGGATGACAAAGGAATGTTTTGTATGGTTACAATACAAATTAATGGGAAGACTTACACTTTAATTAATGTATATTGGATACCTGGAATTGGTATTAATACAGTGAAACATCATATTGATAAGATCATATCATTCTCTATAGGGATATTATTTTAGCTGGAGCTTTTAATTGTATACTACATGAAAGTGATACTACCACTATAAAGAAAAGAAGAATTACATCTAATGCAAAACATTTAAATGATTTTGCTAATTCTTATCATTTGAATGATATTAATAATCAGATAGAGTCAAAATCATTACCATACACCTTTTTTTCTAACAGATACAAAACTTATTCAAAAATAGATAGGGTCTTTATTTCTAACCAGATGGTAACAGATTTAATTAATTCCAAAATCATTTCATGTCCTATATCTGATCATAACTCAATTGTTTTTGAATTCATGATAAAAATACTCATAATGTTCAGATCAAAAGGATACCAGCATACTTAACTCAGCTAAAAGACTATAAAGAATATATACTTTCAGAAGTACAACATTTTCTAGACATAAATAATACTCCTGAAGTCTCCATTGTCTATGTTTGGGATGCCTTAAAATCATATCTATATGGACAAAGTATCAGATGGTATAATAATAAAAGGAAATCTTGGGATAAGGAATTGTTAGATATTCAAAGTAAACTAGACTCTTATAAACATAATAATAAAGAAGATATTATGGTCAAGAAAGTTATTGAAGAAATAAACAAACTAAATGAGAAATACAAAGAAATTTTAACTCATAAAGTTAAAATAACTTTAGAAATACAAGTTTTGTCTTATTCAATAAGCCCCAAATACTTACATAGACTTAAAAATAAAACAAAAAGATTGAATAAACAAAACCATATCAAAGAAATCTTTTCTCTAAGGAAAAAGAAGAATGTTTCTAGTATACCAGAAATACTGGATGAATTTAGAAATCACTTTCACAAGATTAACCATAACAACATTAACATGGAACCTAAAGATAAAATAAAGGAGTTTATAACCACAAACATGAATAAAAAGCTTAATAAACAACAGATTAAACTATTGGACAAGAGTATTTCTTATACAGAAGTTATTACACAAATAAATAAGCTTAAATCAAACAAAGCACCGGGTAATGATGGTATTATACCAGAGATATATAAAATCCTTTCTAAAACTACATATTCATTAATACATAAGGTTTTTATTCTGGCCCAAACTGAGTTAATAACCCCCCCATCTTGGCAATATACATTTATTTCACCAATTTTAAAACCTAATAAAGATCTAACTAGATGTTCTTCATATCGACCCATCTCATTACTTAATGTTGATTATAAAATGTTTATGAGTATTTTTGCTGATAGATTGAAGACAATTATCCGCGGCATTATAGACATAGATCAGACGGGCTTCATTGTAAATAGAAATACTTTTGATAATATAAGAAGAACTTTAACATTAATTGATTTTGCAAATAGGAAAAGAAAGATTTAACACTTATTAGTCTTGATATAGGTTCAGCATTTGATTCAGTAAGTTGGGACTATCTGTTTACCTTAATGAAATGCACAAATTTCTCTGATGCATTTGTAAATTTAATTGAGCATTTATACAAAGGAACGCTGGCTTATATTAAGGTAGGAACATATGTCTCACAAAAATACCCATTCTTAAAGGTACAAAGCAAGGATGTCCACTTTCTCCACTATTATTCACTTTAGTAATGGAGCCTTGGGCTAATTTGATTAGAAACAGTACTGACATAGAGGGTTTTGAAATAGAAGAAAATACAACATCAAAAATTCAACTTTTGCAGATGATGTTCTAATTACATCAGCAGGATCTAATTCTTCTATGCAGTCTTTATTTGATAAAATGATGAATTTTAAAAGTATTTCTGGTTTAATATTCAATGAAGAAAAACTAAAATACTACCTATATATACACGAAAAATACTCAGATTAGTGATTTTACTAAATATGTACCCAACTCAGGTCAGATAACTTATTTAGGTATAATACTATCTAAAGATATTAAATCTATTATATATAATAACTATAATACCTGTTTTCTTAATATACAAAATCTTTTTAATACCTGGAATAATATGTTTTTACTATGCAGGAGAGACTTACAATTATTAAAATGATAATATTCCCAAGATTTTATACTTAATACAATCAATAATACTTTCACCTACAAAAATAACTATCAAGAAACTGAATACACTAATGTTAAATTTCTTATGGGCACCTAATAGACCTAGGATTGCATTAAAGAAACATACTAATAGCTGGTCTCAAGGGGGTATTTCTTTTCCAGACTTTAATTTATATATTACCTCTTCTATTATAAAAGTTATTACTTTATTAATAGATCGGTCATATGTCGCAAAATGGAAAGATTATTGGGAGCTAATTAGTATGCACTTCATGAAAATCTCCTTAACACATAAAAATATGATTATAAATAACTCCATGTTGTGGTTGCTAAAGGAATTTTGTACTTCACCTATTACACCTAAACATATGGTCTGTTACCCATTAAATATTATTATTAGTTATCGTAACTTTATATTCATGCACCCTAAGTATAGGGAATGGAATTTTATTGTATTCCCTATAATTTATACTCAGGGTATGCTTATGTCATCTACTTCTGAAGGAGCTCATTTAGCTATAAATAATAATCTAAAGTACTGGTATCAGCTGATATCTGATAATAAAGTTAAAAATCTAGATTTCTTAAAACAAGAATTTGATCTAAGAGAAACTTGCTGGTTAGAGGTTCAGATCTTTAGACAACATCTCATTGATAGAATAGATCTAATGTCTATAACAGTTAAAGAATCTATTCCAAAACTGATTGATTACTTGATAATAAATTTACAGCATAAAGTTTCTGATAAAGGTAAACTTTCATATATACATAAAATTATCAGACAAGAAACTTTTTACAATGTAGATTCATACTGGAATTATTTCACCTCTATTAATGGGGACCCACCAACTCAACAAGATAAACAATATATATTGAATCTGCTTATAGAACTACATCTTCCATTGTCTGGAGACTTTATACATGGAAATTTTTACATAGATCTTTTATACACCTTTGATGATGAATAAAATTAATAATAAAGATAATCTATGTAAGAGATGTAATGTAGAAATTAATGCTGACTGGGCTCATATGTTTTATGACTGTATGAAGTTGAAAGAATACTGGAAGTCAATTAATGAATTTTTGCAGGCTCTTTTACAGATAATTTCATTATTTCTAAGTCTCTTATATTATTCAACACACCTGTACCTCAATGTGTTAAAAGATTAAGCTTCCCTTGTTATGGTCTATCCTAGCAGTGGCTAGGAAAATAATAACTAGAAATTGGATTTCAGATACACCTCCTTCGTTCAATGAATTTAAAAATGTTATGAATATAATGTGTCATATGGAAATAAGCACAATTAGAATGAGAACAACTAGAAAAACATCACATTTTATTGTATGGGATAATTTACAAAATTTGTTAAAAAAATTCTAATTTCAATAGCACAGTATTTTAGTTTAATTAATTGATCTGATTGTAGTGGATGTCTTTGTAAATACTTTAGTTGTTTTGTTGAATATTATAATAATACCTATTTTTAATTATTTGTATAAAATTGTTATGATATTTCTCTTATATGTTAAAACAATAAACTTGTTTTGAAAAAAAAAAAAAAGAAATCTAGTAAACACCTGTCTTAGAACAATGCTAAGAGTTGTATCTGACTACATCAGCTTAGAGGGCAATGGCTTGTAGAATGGTATAATAGTTGAATTTTTCCAGAATAATGTTAGACAATTTTAAATCTCCATTTTTGTCTCTCTTGTACAAGAATAAAGATGCCTTAACTGAACCTTGGCTGCATTGATCTTTGATTTTTCCTTTGACTATATATATATATATATATATATATATATATATATATATATATATATATATATATATATACACACACACACACACACACACACACACACACACACACACACACACACACACACACACACACACACACACACACACACACACACACACACACACACACACACACACACACACACGCATGCGTGCACACATATGTAGATAGATAGATGTGGGCATAGGACACTGTATCGAATGTACAGTGTCACAACACCCTACAGATTGACATCCTAATGTTGATCGCAGTAAAACAACACATTCTGTACATGCTCCAGGGACTACCCCAAAGTGGAGTAAACCAATGATAAGTGTTTTTCACACCCCTGCTAATTTATCCCCATGGAAAAGAAATACTCCAATAGTCTCCTGCTCTGGGATTATCAAGCACACACACCTGTTAACCCCTTGTCTGTGTCGACCATTTGGCAAGAATCTACTATGTGTTGGGATACTGCACATGCTATACAGTGTCCAATACACAGACACACACACACACACACACACACACACACACACACACACACACACACACACACACACACACACACACACACACATATATATATATATATATATATATATATATAAACACACACACACACACACACACACACACACACACACACACACACACACACACACACACATATTTGATAGGGCATGAGCAACCACTTCCCCTCATATTTTGTGAAATATTAACTGTAGAAAACATGTTTTCCAAAAAATTAAGGCAATTCAAGACTTTTTATGGAGCCTCTTCTAAGACAAACTTGTGGTTAAAGGTGACATGAAATGCAAGGTTAGAGATTTGAAATATTGAAGAAACCCTTTCACATGTTTTATTTTTCACAATGTTCCAGTGTTCAGTTATTTTGGCAAATGCTTTTGTGCATGATTCTGTACGGCTGCTGCTATAGGTTTTTGCATATTGATATATGTTTGACAGATACATTTTTGTTGGGGTATTATGGCATATTTTTTCCCAATGTCTGAAGAATTTTTGTTTAACAAAATTTTGCATTCTGTTTTGATATTGTGAAAGCTAAGTAAATGATTATGGAAGAAAGAGTGGTGGAATGTATTTTTATATTTACTGAAATGTTATTGTTGGATTACTGGACAGGTTTTTTGTTGTAGTACTTTTTGTTGTTTATACATTTTTTTATCCTTGCTGATTATGTTATGTGATATTCTTGCTTGTTGTCATAATAAAAGTACCCTACTCTGATAGGTGCCATGTATTTCATTGTGTATTTTTTGATAATTGTAGATTTGGTATTAGAATAGCTCTGTGTTCCAGAAATGCTTACTTTATTAGCAAAATACCAGCCTTAGGAACAAGTGCAACAAAACCTAACCTTGAGGAAAGAGAAATCTTTTGATAAAAAATACCAATTAAAGGAACTCAATATGCTGAAATTTAAACTAGATCACAATTAAAATCAGCTCTTATGTGTCCTTATTCTGTCAAATATAATGTTTTAAGCACATCTGTTGACATTACTGGGGCACAGTAACGTATCATTGTACCCGCATTGACTAGGTCTTCTTTGTATTTTTGGAAAAGCATCTCCCTTTGATAAATAGACCTATCTGTGCAAAAAATGTATCTAGATAAGCTGCACTTCTTAAGGAATGTTCCACTCTGTTAAACAGTGGCTACACTGTCTCATTTACCCTGTTAAAAACTCAGCATTCAGACAAAAACAAGTTGCTTCTCATATCTTATTTTTCATGGCCCAGTCATACATCAGGCAGGCAGTATACCATATGTTTAAGGCACTGGGTGTTCCTAGCTAAAGACCTGGATTTAAATTCCAAGAGACTGTCTTTTGTTAATATCCAACACTTAAGATTTGAGTTTTATGTGCACTCCGTTGCTATCACAGTATACAAAACTTCTCTTCTTAGCAGGTATAATTCATTAACAAAATAAAATAATCAGTAAGTATTCAATTAAAACAATTTTAAATTATTTATCCTTCCAGGGTTAGCAATTTTATCTACCAGGATTCAGACTTCTTACTCATTGTTAGCTAAACATATATTCTTCCTGGAAATCACTATGCAGTTGCATTGTATCCGTCTTTATTTTTAAGTGGAGTGCATGTCATGGCTAGGATGCAGGCATGATACTGTGATGGGTTGGATTTCCTTCTTCTTTGGAATGATATGGGGATACAGATGGAGATACAGTTTAAGAGCTACACTGTCAGTGTGACATGGCAACTTACATCATTAACCATATGCCTGATGGCCAGAAAGTAGTGACTGAAGCAAGATGGCCAAAACCAGATAGATAAATATAACTTTCTGTAAGGATATATGGTGTTCTTTATTTCAGGCAGATAAGCGCTGCTCCAAACACTGCAGACTATAATCACAACTGTGAGATTTCCTTCTTTAACTGGCTGTGTACTACATAATAATTTGACTGAGATTCAACTAACCCATTTTAAACTCCCAAAAAGATAAAGAAACTAATGTCCAGCAGACCACCAAGGCCACTAACCAATGATAAGAAAGGTTAAGGTACACTGAAGGCATACAGCAAAAGGCTGGGTGCACTCAGGTAAAAAAAAAATGTTTTTATATAAATATATGTCAGGTGATAATTTAATAAATGTGCTAAAAATATTTAGTTCCAAATAAAGAGTATATTTAAGAGAAACTGGCCCACAGACACAGTGGCAGGGTATGTCTCCTTGCGCTACTGAACTAACTCAACTAACGATTTAGGCACTGATGGGTCCACTGAGGGGTCAAGAGACTCAGCAGATGATGACTACTCTTTTTTCTCAAAAGAAAGGTGTGGAGTTTTGCTGCATTCAATGCTCCCTGTAGTGGAGACTAAAGGGCAAGGATCTCATAAATAAGCACACAACTGTTGTGGATTAGCAGGTGCTCAAGCTGTGAGATGCACAAGACAGTGGTGTGATACTTTTCTATCATTATTATCATCATTGCACCCTTGGTCCTCTTGAAAGTAGCACTGCTCTTTCTCCTATCAAAGTTAATTTTCCCTGTTAAAAAAGAAGCATCTTCTCTCCAGCTGTAGTATAGTATTGCCTTCCTGACATCGTGATTCATCTGGGGAGATAGACTTTGAATCAGAGATGAAAGGGAAGGCCAGCAAATTAATTTAAAAAAGAATATCATTAAGCAATCCTGCAGTGATGTTACCATGGGTTATTATATAATAATCATAACATTAGAACATATTTTCTCTTTTTAGAACAACTATCACTGCCTGAAGCTTCCATCTCTCAACTTCAATATAAATATTTGTCAGTTGAAAACTCACAGCAGCCACTTCCAAAAAACACAGTAAGACACAAAAAGGGAAGGCCAACAAACAAAGAAAAAGAATATTGTTAAGCAATTCTGCAGTGATTTTACCATGAGTTATTATATAATAAACATGACATTAGAACATATTTTCTGTTTATAGAGCAAGTATAGCTGCCTGAGGCTTCCATCTCTCAACTGCAGTATAAATATTTGTCAGTTGAAGACTCACAGGACAGCACTTCCAGAAACCATAGTAACACACATAATATAACTACCTGACTGATGGTACTTCTAAAGTGGCCTGTAAGCCATCAGAGTACTGGGTGACCTTTCATCTAACTGAAACAGTCATACAGTAAGTATGTGTTTCCCCTCTTGTATCACCTTACCCATGTGTGCTAAGCCTAACCATGATGCTGTAGCTAATCCCAACCCTACACAGTACTTTATGAAAACTACTTTCCCACATAGTACCGCTACACAAGACACTGATACACACACATCACATCAACACATGAACAACGCTATATCTATCGACTTACCTAGCCCTAACCCACACAGACACACAGGGAGACACACACACACACACACACACACACACACACACACACACACACACACACACACACACGTGCACTCCTAGCCCTAATGCCAAAATGTTAGTGGCAGGCCAAATGTTTGGCATTAGTAAATAACTCCACTTACCTGTATGCAAGCAAAACTCACACACTAAACAGAAAGTCAGTGTTCCCAGCATCAACATTCTCGGCATACAAAAACAAAATACTTTTGATAAAAAGGATATTGAGGTTCCCATAATCAATACACACAGATCTGACAAAGTTAATTTTGTGTGTGTGTGTGTGTGTGTGTGTGTGTGTGTGTGTGTGTGTGTGTGTGTGTGTGTGTGTGTGTGTGTGTGTACATTATAGGAGTGCGTATATTATATACATGTATATATATATATATATATATATATATATATATATATATATCTAGAGAGAGAGAGAGAGAGTCATATTGGTTCAGTAGTAATCATATCAACACTCATGGGTCTGTATACAAGGGAAATGAAAAAAAGTGCTGTTAATAAAACAGAAATATAAGACTTAGTCTTTAAAATGATACTTGTGTCTTTGTGAAAAAGAATAGTTCAGGCTGGCTTCATTTCCATACAACACAATATTCGCACAGTCTCTCAAAGCTGACTTCAAAATCCACAAGACTTAGAATAGTTCTCTTTTTTTTCCAACATCTTTATTAAATTTCCATGTGACAAAGCCAATCTTACATTTATATACATGAAAAACATACAAAATGAAATTGTTTTAGTTGTAAACAGTTTACATCACAGACACCATTGAAACAACAGTAGCTGTAAACATTACTAATGACTTATAAACATTCTAATCATTGGCAGTTAAGCATTATATAGCAGCTTATTCAACTCCTGCCACTTAAAACTCATTCCTGCTCTGCATATACTTTTCCCACAATTCCCATTTTTTTATATAGTTTGCTCCTTCCCTTTTCTAAAGATCCCAGTTTCAGTTGTTTTATCTCAGTTACTATATTCACTACTTCTCGTAAAGTTGATCTAGACTTTGATTTCTATTTTCTAATAATTGCTTTTTGGCAGCCACCATAATTAGACTCAGCAATGCTATACTATGTCTAGGCAATTCCGATTCTGTAGCATATCTCAAAAAAATCATCTCCCCAGTCAGTCAAGTCCCCCCACCCAGCATCTCTGACAGAGCAGCCCGAAGGTAATCCCAAAAGTCTGCTAGCTCATTGCACCTCCAAAAAATATGTTCCCAGCTATCTCTTTCTTGCCCATCACACACCCAGCATTTGCTATCCACCTGAGGAAAATTCTTTGGAGTCCACTTGGGGTATAAAAATATCTATATAAACCTTTCTAGGCAAAGATCCTAAATCTTCTAGACTTTGTTGCATATTTGGGATATATATATATATATATATATATATATATATATATATATATATATATATATATATATATACATCCCCATTGTTTCTTTGTGAATTGCTTTTCCAATCTCTCTTCCCAATCCTTTCTAAGCTCCTCTGATTGATTCTTGTAATTATCATGCAGTATTTTATATGCTTTACTAATTATTCCTTTTTTAACAGCAGCTTCTGTTAGAATATTTCTGCTTATCATATTCACAGCACAAGTAGTAACAGTCATACAGATAGGGACAAAGAAACAGTTCCAGAAACATTAGATCCAAGAACCTGAACTTTACCTATGACATAAATAGAACGTGCTGGAAAGACCGGTATGTGTCTCAAAGGATCCCTACACTATGGAATAAGTCCCCACCTACATGAAGCAGAGTTCATCCCTGACCCTATTCAAACAAACCCTTGATCATTGGATGGGAAATCACAAATTCACCCTCACTCTGGCACCCATGTCTCTGATAGATAGAGGCTGACAGTAATAAAATTGACCCCCAACTAACATACCCCCAACATAACCCTTAGCTACCTCCTTACTAACATTTTCCACCATATAGGCCTCCAAGGAACTCTGGGACAAAATGGGGTTGAGTTGCGTGGCTAAGCTTGTACAGACTATGCTGATCATTAGTGCAGTATAAACCTATGAACCTATAAGGGAGACATCAGAGGTACAACAGCATTCATCTAACATTCCTTTACTGAAAAGCAGCTCCACTCTGCTCAAGACATTTGTTCTAGTGCATATAGCTAAAAATAAAATGTAGGCAATCATCTCATACACAGGATTGTAATTATTTCCCCAATTTCCTGAAAATTGTACTTGTTTTTGGAACACTAACATGCTACTTAGAGTTCTCCCGTTCCTTTCCTGCTGTAAGAGTCCTTATCTATATTAAGCACATAGTAATAGCATGGAGATTACTGTATTGGAAGGTATACAAGTACACAGTTATGGAGTGAAGTCTGTAGCTAGCTGTAGAGGGATCATCTACAAATCTACAAAAGTATTGTTTAGATATAAAAGGGAGAAAAGGACAGCAAAATGAGAGACAATAAAGCTAATTAAACGGGTAGGAGTTGGGTAGAGAAAATTATGCTGAACAGGCAGTACTCCTAATGTTGTTGTTTAATATGCATAATAATAGAAATGACAATTACCAAAAACAGCCAGTAGTAATTCTCATGAAAGGAGGGAAAGGAGGGGGGCTCAGTTCTAGACAGAGAAAGGTGTCCTAAAAAAGAAAATGACAGTGTACTTGGCAATAAGCCCAGGTAGGAGCTCACCTTATTGCAGTTAAATGAATGAATGAAACAGTTAACTGACCATTTTATAATCATATCCCTCAAGATCTGTTTGCTTCTAAAATAAATTCTGTAATTGTTAATTTATTAGTTGTGGCACTGTCCCTTGCTCTGACAGTTAGATCCTGGGTACCTCTTGCAAGAATGTAATCAAATACAGTAATGAAGATTGACTGACAGGTTATTACTACACCTTACAAACAAATGGTTTCTGAAACTGCCTGAAAAAAGTCATACATTATTTAACAGTCTTATAATGCAGTTAACTTATATGTATGATTATATATTTTACTGAATCAGTAAAATATATCAACAAAGAACAATCAAAGTTTTACAATATGCATTTTTGATATAAAGATCACAGAGTCCAAAACCTCAAGAGATTTCCCTTGACAGCATTGAAGTTTGTTCAGTAAAAGGCAGCAGGTTAATTCTTTGTAGGCTGTCTACCAACATCACCTTATATTTTGGATTCTTTTTATGTTGCCATTTTGGTTTCTCCTTCCTGCAGTGAAGGTAATATCACAAATTCTCATCTCACTCTCTGTTATACTGCTGATTCCCAGTTGTGCCCCTATAGGGTAGCAGGCCACCAGGATTATCTTTATAGCCTCCATTGACTTCCATGATGTTTACCAATTTCATAATTCAAGTCAGTTTATCTGGGGACCCAATTCCATTTCCACTGGTAAAGGGGTGAATGTACTTTCATATATACTTTCTAATAATCAGGGCTGTGAGTCTGTCAGTCATTTGCATATTATGCCAGTGAAACCAAAATGCCAAGTGTTGCACAGGATGATGTGAGATCTGGGTGACAGTACTTATGTGGTACCGTCAGTGATACAATACTTGTGTAGTATGTATCATGCCATGCAGACAGAAATCACAAAGAAGCTGCAGCAGAAAGTTACATTCCATGCTGACACACACAACATCTCCTACAAAGTCAGGAGGCATGAATTTTATCCATGTCATCAAAATGTAAGGTAATCTGAAGGATCACACTGATGTCTTTTATTCCCTTGCTTACCAAAAGGATTGGAAGGGGATGGGTGCATCTGCACCACACATTCCTGTCATGTGCATGGGTGCAGAGAAGGTCCATATGTGGATACTTTAGGCATCAGTGTTTTCTGATTCATTTCAGTTTGCTCATGCAGTAGAAAGCATTTGTATTCATGTTACCACTTGGCTTACTGCATCTGGTGACTTAAAGGTCAGCTGACCGACATGGGACAAAGACACTGAAAATCCCCAAGTGAATATATCATCCAGTAGTCTTCCCTTCTCCATGTTATGATATGGTGATACGCATTCTCTTCTCAATGTTAATGTTACAATACAATGACATGCATTCTCCTCTCCGTGTTAATGTTATGAAGTGACATGCATTCTCCTCTCAGTCTTAATGTTGTGATACAGTGTTATGCATTCTCCTCTTGGTGTTACTGTTACAATATAGTGATACACATTCTCCTCTCAGTATTAATGTTAAGATACAGTGACACATATTGTCCTGTCAGTGTTACTGTTACAATGCAGTGACATTCATTCTCCTCTCACTGTTAATGTTAAGATACAGTGACACATATTGTCCTCTCAGTGTTAATGTTACAATGCAGTGACATGCATTCACCTCTCACTGTTAATGTTAAGATACAGTGATACACAAACTCCTCTTGGTGTTAATGTTATGCTACAGTGATAAACAATCTCTTCTCTGTGTTAATGTTAAGCTACAGTGACACATATTGTCCTGTCAGTGTTAATGTTACAATGCAGTGACATACATTCTCCTCTCACTGTTAATGTTAAGCTACAGTGACACATATTGTCCTCTCAGTGTTAATGTTACAATGCAGTGACATGCATTCTCCTCTCACTGTTAATGTTAACAGTGGCATGCATTCTCCTCTCACTGTTAATGTTAAGATATAGTGACACATATTGTCCTGTCAGTGTTAATGTTACAATGCAGTGACATGCATTCTCCTCTCACTGTTAATGTTAAGATATAGTGACACATATTGTCCTCTCAGTGTTAATGTTACAATGCAGTGACATGCATTCTCTTCTCACTGTTAATGTTAAGATACAGTGACACATATTGTCCTGTCAGTGTTAATGTTACAATGCAGTGACATGCATTTGCCTCTCACTGTTAATGTTAAGATACAGTGATACACATTCTCCTCTCAGTGTTAGTGTTAAGATACAGTGATACACAATCTCCTCTTAGTGCTAGCGTTAAGATACAGTGATACACAATCTCCTCTCAGTGTTAATGTTATGCTATAGTGATAAACAATCTCTCCTCGGTGTTAATGTTAAGCTACAGTGATACATATTATCCTGTCAGTGTTAATGTTACAATGCAGTGACATGCATTTTCCTTTCACTGTTAATGTTAAGCTACAATGACACATATTGTCCTGTCCATGTTAATGTTACATTGCAGTGACATGCATTGTCCTCTCAGTGTTAATGTTAAGATACACTGACACATATTGTCCTGTCAGTGCTAATGTTACAGTACAGTGACATGCATTCTGCTCTCACTGTTAATGTTAATTTACAGTGACACATATTGTCTTCTCAGTGTTAATGTTACAGTGCAGTGACATGCATTCTCCTCTCACTGTTAATGTTAAGATATCGTGATACACAATCTCCCATCACTGTTATCCATGATACCATATGGCTCCTCTTTCCTTCCTACACAGGATAAAATATGCATACTGTCAATGTTCTGATTCTTTCTGTCCCACTAACCCTGTGGTAGTCTGCTTTCTATCCCATTGTAACAATGTTGCAAATATTGTGACTGAATGATTTGTTTAATGTTTTAATTATTTTCTGTCCAATGGATATGACTTTGTTTGTTAACACTGTTTTCTTTGACATGTACCTTTTGTAGTTCTGAGATTTGGTTAAAATGTTTTTGGTATTTGTTTCCTTTTTCATATCTGGCAGGCCTGAAAAATGCTCCACATGGATCAGTGTTCTGCCCTGGTTACCAAATTTAAATAAATACATAAATAATCACGGGTCAGTGATGGTCATTGAGGGACACTGTCATACTGCTCATATGAGCAAACTGCGGTTGTATTCTATATCGTTAGTAAACAGTGTGATTATGAGTTTTCTTCTTAGTTAAGATGAAGGTCATCTTCATCCATTTGGCAATTTTTTTACACATTTTAGAATTAATAATACTTCATTGGACCACTATTCACAGTATGCATGTCAAAACTCTGGGATTCATTTCCTCAAAATGTGAGTTATCGTAATTCACACCCTCATTTTGCTATTGAACATGAGTTTGTGG
>NC_056741.1:1294060773-1294108273 GCF_019279795.1 Protopterus annectens
CAATAAAACTACAGTCTCAAGTCAGTAACCACCTCTATGGGAGGCAGGGAAGCTGCTCAATGTTAGTCACTGCCACTGATCAACAGAGAGACCCTCCCTCAGCCCAAGCAAAAATGGCCTCACAGAAACTTTCAAACAGTTCAGGAACAGCAAGCCTGTAACTGAACTTTTTTAACTCTCAGAAAAGTGGGAAAAAAGCAAGAGTTTTTTTGTTTTGTTTTTTACAGAGATAGCAGAGGTTCACAAGTAATATCAAGTTATAACAGTGCAGTAAATGACCCCACACAAGAGTGCTAGGTCAAGGACAGAAAATATGCAAGTTTTAAGAAAAACGATTTAAAATTAAGTGCAAACAGGAAATTCAGCAAACAGCTTTTGGTTGTGCTCTAAATACAGCTACTAATACAGAAATCAAGTTTAACAAGCCAGAAAATGCTCAAGCTAGGCAGCTATGCAGAAAAACTTAGCAAATAAACAGTGAAAAAATACTTAAAATCTCAAAAGTGGCTCCCTTCTTCTCTCAGCGTTTTTTCCTCTTGGAGGTTGCTTCACCAACAGCCAACAAGCCTGAAAAGATGCCCAAACCATGAGGCAACTAGGTTTTAAGAGAGGAAGATGAAGGAGTTATGGAAATTACCCCTAGTGGCCAATAAAACTACAGTTCCAAGTCAGTAACCACCTCTACGGGGCAGGAAGCTGCTCAATGTTAGTCACTGCCACTGATCAACAGAGACCCTCCCTCAGCCCAAGCAAAAATGGCCTCACAGAAGCTTTCAAACAGTTCAGGAACAGCAAGCCTGTAACTGAACTTTTTTAACTCTCAGAAAAGTGGGAAAAAAGCAAGATTTTTTGTTTTTGCTTTTGTTTTTTACAGAGATAGCAGAGGTTCACAAGTAATATCAAGTTATAACAATGCAGTAAATGACCCCACACAAGATTGCTAGGTCAAGGACAGAAAATATGCAAGTTTTAAGAAAAAAACTATTTAAAATTAAGTGCAAACAGGAAATTCAGCAAACAGCTTTTGGTTGTGCTCTAAATACAGCTACTAATACAGAAATCAAGTTTATCAAGCCAGAAAATGCTCAAGCTATGCAGAATTTTCTATGCAGAAAAACTTAGCAAATAAACAGAGAAAAAATACTTAAAATCTCAAAAGTGGCTCCCTTCTTCTCTCAGCATTTTTTCCTCTTGGAGGGTGCTTCACCAACAGCCAACATGACATTAGAACATATTTTCTCTTTTTAGAGCAACTATCACTGCCTGAGGCTTCCATCTCTCAACTTCAGTATAAATATTTGTCAGTTGAAAACTCACAGCAGCCACTTCCAGAAACCACAGTAAGACACAAAAAGGGAAGGCCAACAAAGAAAGAAAAAGAATATCGTTAAGCAATCCTGCAGTGATGTTACCATGGATTATTATATAATAAACATGAAATTAGAACATAATTTCTGTTTATAGAGCAAGTATAGCTGCCTGAGGCTTCCATCTCTCAACTGCAGTATAAATATTTGTCAGTTGAAAACTCACAGGACAGCACTTCCAGAAACCATAGTAATACACAGAATGCAACTACCTGACTCACAGTACTTGTAAACTGGCCTGTAAGCCATCAGAGTACTGGGTGATCTATCATCTAAATGAAACAGTCATACAGTAAGCATGTCTTTTCCCTGTTGTATCACCTTACCCATGTATGCTAAGCCTAACCCTGATGCTGTAGCTAATCCCAACCCTACACAGTATTTTATGAAAACTACTTTCCCGTATAATACCGCTACACAAGACACTGATACACACACATCACATCAACACATGAACAATGCTATATCTATCGACTTACATAGTCCTAACCCACAAATACTCACACACACACACACACACACACACACACACACACACACACACACTTGCACTCCTACCCCTAATGCCAAAATGTTAGTGGCAGGCCAAATGTTTGGCATTAGTAAATAACCCCACTTACCTGTATGCAAGCAAACTTCACACACTAAACAGAAAGTCAGTGTTCCCAGCATCAACATTCCCAGCATACAAAAACAAAATTCTTTTGATAAAAAGGACATTGAGGTTCCGATAATCAATACACACAGATCTGATAAAGTTAATTTTGTGTGTGTGTGTGTGTGTGTGTGTGTGTGTGTGTGTGTGTGTGTGTGTGTGTGTGTGTGTGTGTGTGTGTGTGTGTGTGTCTGTGTACATTATAGGAGTGTGTATATTATATATAGCTATATCTATAGAGAGAGAGAGAGTCATATTAGTTCAGTAGTAATTATATAAACACTCATTGGTCTGTATACAAGGGAATGAAAAATATGTGTTGTTAATAAAAACAGATAGAAATATAAGACTTAGGCTTTAAAATGATACTTGTGTCTTTGTGAAAAAGAATAGTTCAGGCTGGCTTCATTTCCATACAACACAATCTTCACACAGTCTCTCAAAGCTGACTCCAAAATCCCCAAGACTTAGAATAGTTCTCTTTTTTTCCCCAACATCTTTATTAAATTTCCACGTGACAAAGCCAATCTTACATTTATATAAATGAAAAATATACAAAATGAAATCACTTTAGTTGTAAACAGTTTACATCACAGACACCATTGAAACAACTGAAGTTGTAAACATTACTAATCACTTATAAACATTCTAATCATTGGCAGTTAAGCATTATATAGCAGCTTATTCAAATCCTGCCGCTTAAACCTCATTCCTGCTCTGCATATACTTTTCCCACAATTCCCATTTTTTTCTATGTAGTTTGCTCCTTCCGTTTTCTAAAGATCCCAGTTCCAGTTGTTTTATCTCAGTTACTATATTCACTACTTCTAGTAAAGTTGGTTTAGACTTTGATTTCCATTTTCTAGTAATCGCTTTTCTGGCAGCCACCATAATTAGACTCAGCAATGCTATACTATGTCTAGGCAATTCCGATTCTGTAGCATAACTCAAAAAAATCATCTCCTCAGTCAGTCCAATCTGCCCACCCAGCATCTCCAACAGAGCAGCTTGCAGGTAATCCCAAAAGTCTGCTAGCTCATCACACCTCCAAAAAATATGTTCCCAGCTACCTCTTTCTTGCCCATCACACACCCAGCATTTGCTATCCACCTGAGGAAAAATTATTTGGAGTCCACTTGGGGTATAAAAATATCTATGTAAACATTTCTATGGCAAAGATCCTAAATTTGCTAGACTTTGTTGCATATTTGGGATATATATATATATATATATATATATATATATATATATATATATATATATATATATATATATATATATTCCTTTCATTGTTTCTTGTAATTATCATGCAGTATTTTATATGCTTTACTAATTATTCCTTTTTTTAACAGCAGCTTCTGTTAGAATAGTTCTGTTTATATCATATTCACAGCAGAAGTAGTAACAGTCATACAGATAGGAACAAAGAAACAGTACCAGAAACATTAGATCCAAGAACCTGAACTTTACCTGTGACATAAATAGAACATGCTGGAAAGACCGGTATGTGTCTCAAAGGATCCCCACACTATGGAACAAGTCCCCACCTACATGAAGCAGAGTTCATCCCTGACCCAATTCAAATAAAGCCCTGATCATTAGATGGAAAATCACAAATTCACCCTCAGTCTGGCCCCCATGTCTCTGATAGATAGAGGCTGACAGTAATAAAATTGACCCCCAACTAACATACCCCCCAACATAACCCTTAGCTACCTCCTTACTAACATTTTCCACCATATAGGCCTCCAAGGAACTCTGGGACAAAACGGGGTTGGGTTGCGTGGCTAGGCTTGTACAGACTATGCTGATCATTAGTGCAGTATAAACCTATGAACCTATAAGGGAGACATCAGAGATACAACAGCAACATTCCTTTACTGAAAAGCAGCTCCACTCTGCTCAAGACATTTGTTCTAGTGCATACACAGGATTGTAATTATTTCCCCAATTTCCTGAAATTTGTACTTGTTTTTGGAACACTAACATGCTACTTAGAGTTCTCCCGTTCCTTTCCTGCTGTAAGAGTCCTTATCTATATTAAGCACATAGTAATAGCATGGAGATTACTGTATTGGAAGGTATACAAGTACACAGTTATGGAGTGAAGTCTGTAGCTAGCTGTAGAGGGATTGTCTACAAATCTACAAAAGCATTGTGTAGATATATAAGGGAGAAAAGGACAGCAAAAGGAGAGACAATAAAGCTAATAAAATGGGTAGGAGTTGGGTAGAAAAAGCAGTACTCCTAATGTTGCTGCTTAATATGCATAATAATAGAAATGACAGTTACCAAAAACAGCCAATAGTAATTCTCATGAAAGGAGGGAAAGGAGGGGGGCTCAGTTCTAGACAGAGAAAGGTGTCCTAAAAAAGAAAATGACAGTGTACATGGCAATAAGCCCAGGTAGGAGCTCACCTTATTGCAGTTAAATGAATGAATTAAACAGTTAACTGACCATTTTATAATCATGTCCCTCGAGATGTGTTTGCTTGTAAAATAAATTCTGTATTTGTTAATTTATTAGTTGTGGCACTGTCCCTTGCAATGACAGTTACATCCTGGGTAACTCTTGCAAGAATGTCATCAAATACAGTAATGAGGATTGGCTGACACGTTATTACTGCACCTCACAAACAAATGGTTTCTGAAGCTACCTGAAAAACTAATATATTATTTAACAGTCTTATAAAGCAGTTAACTTATATGTATGATGATATATTTTACTGAATCAGTAAAATATATCAACAAAGAACAATCAAAGTTTTACGATGTGCATTTTTGATATAAAGATCACAGAGTCCGAAATCTCAAGAGATTTCCCTTGATAGCATCTAAGTTCGTTCAGTAAAAGGCAGCAGGTTACTTCTTTGTAGGCTGTCTACCAACATCACCTTATATTTTGGATTCTTTTTATGTTGCCATTTTGGTCTCTCCTTCCTGCAGTGAAGGTAATATCCCAAATTCTCATCTCACTCTCTGTTATACTGCTGATTTCCAGATGTGCCCCTATAGGGTAGCAGGCCACCAGGATTTTCTTTATAGCTGCCATTGACTTCCATGATGTATACCAATTTCATAATTCAAGTCAGTTTATCTGGGGACCCTCCTCCATTTCCACTGATAAATGGGTGAATGTACTTTCATATATACTTTCTAATAATCAGGGGTGTGACGGTCTGTCAGTCATTTGCACATTATGCCAGTGAAACCAAAATGCCAAGTGTTGCATAGGATGATGTGAGATCTGGGTGACAGTACTGATGTGGTACATTCAGTGACACAATAATTGTGTAGTTTGTATCATGCCATGCAGACAGAAATCACAAAGAAGTTGCAGCAGAAAGTTACATTCCATGCTGACACACACAAACATCTCCTACAAAGTCAGAAGGCATGAATTGTATCCATGTCATCAAAATGTAAGGTAATCTGAAGGATCACACTGATGTCTTTTATTCCCTTGCTTACCAAAAGGATTGGAAGGGGATGGTTGCATCTGTACCACACATTCCTGTTATGTGCATAGGTGCAGAGAAGGTCCATATGTGGATACTTTAGGCATCAGTGCCTTCTGATTCATTTCAGTCTGCTGATGCAGTAGAAAGCATTTGTATTCATGTTACTGCTTGGCTTACTGCATCTGGTGACTTAAAGGTCAGCTGACTGACATGGGACCAAGACACTGAAAATCCCCAAGTGAATATATTATCCAGTAGCCTTCCCTTTTCCATGTTATGATATGGTGATACACATTCTCCTCTCGGTATTAATGTTAAGATACAGTGACACATATTGTCCTGTCAGTGTTACTGTTACAATGCAGTGACATGCATTCTCCTTTCGGTGTTAATGTTAAGATACAGTGACACATATTGTCCTGTCAGTGTTAATGTTACAGTGCAGTGACATGCATTCTCCTCTCACTGTTAATGTTAAGATACAGTGACACATATTGTCCTGTCAGTGTTAATGTTACAGTGCAGTGACATGCATTCTCCTCTCAGTGTTAATGTTAAGATACAGTGACACATATTGTCCTGTCAGTGTTAATGTTACAGTGCAGTGACATGCATTATCCTCTCACTGTTAGTTAAGATACAGTGACAAATATTGTCCTGTCAGCGTTAATGTTACAATGCAGTGGCATGCATTCTCCTCTCGGTGTTAATGTTAATATACAGTGACACATATTGTCCTGTCAGTGTTAATGTTACAATGCAGTGACATGCATTCTCCTCTCAGTGTTAATGTTAAGATATAGTGATACACAATCTCCTCTCAGTGTTAGTGTTAAGATACAGTAATACACAATCTCCTCTTGGTGTTAATGTTATACTACAGTGATACACAATCTCTTCTCAGTGTTAATGTTAAGATACAGTGACACATATTGTCCTGTCAGTGTTAATGTTACAGTGCAGTGACATGCATTCTCCTCTCACTGTTAATGTTAAGATATAGTGACACATATTGTCCTCTCAGTGTTAATGTTACAATGCAGTGACATGCATTCTCCTCTCATTGTTAATGTTAAGATATAGTGATACACAATCTCCCATCACTGTTATCCATGATACCATATGGCTTCTCTTTCCCTCCTACACAGGATAAAATATGCATACTGTCAATGTTCTGATTCTTTCTATCCCACTAACCCTGTGGTAGTCTGCTTTCTATCCTGTTGTAACAATGTTGCAAATATTGTGACTGAATGATTTGTTTAATGTTTTAATTATTTTCTGTCCAATGGATATGACTTTGTTACACTGTTTTCTTTGACATGTACCTTTTGTAGTTCTGAGATTTGGTTGAAATGCTTTTGGTATTTGTTTCTTTTTTTCATATCTAGCAGGCCTGAAAAATGCTCCACATGGATCAGTGTTCTGCCCTGGTTACCAAATTTAAATAAATACGCCAATAACCACAGGTCAGTGATGGTCATTGATGGACACTGTCATACTGCTCATATGAGCAAACTACAGTTGTATTCTATATCTTTAGTAAACAGTGTGATTATGAGTTTTCTTTTTAGTTAAGATGAAGGTCATCTTCATCCATTTGGCAATTTTTTTACACATTTTAGAATTAATAATGCTTCATTGGACCACTATTCACAGTATGCATGTCAAAACTCTGGGCTTCATTTCCTCAAAATGTGAGTTATCGTAATTCACACCCTCATTTTGCTATTGAACATGAGTTGTTTATCCCCAGGCTACATTGTGGTACTTATGTGGTCACCTGATGGTAAGTTCATCGGTTCTGATTTTAAAAGACTTTGGGCAGGATTCACGAAGGCTTGCACGGAGTGTAAGAGACGTGCAACACTCCATGCAAGCCTCGCGATCCAGGAACAGCCCTAAACTCCGTGTAAGAGACCAGCTAAAACGTCTCTTACACGGACTGGGCGTGGACATGCTAAATACCTCACTTGCAGCTGAAAGGTATGCAAATGAGGTATATTAGCGATCCACGAAGCAGAAACCAGTCCGTGTAAGAGACGTTTTAGCTGCAGAAATGTACTCAGTTGACAACTGAGTACGTTTCTGCAAATTCCACAATGGAGCCATGTCAGCTCCAAAAAAAGGGTGCATATGACTCAGGCAGCATGCCAATGGCCAAATATGTGGCCATTGGCAATATAACCCGATGCCAAAATATTAAAAATATAAAAAATATAAAAAATTTTTTTCGGCGATCGCTGATGTTTAAACCCAGTGCAGCCCCGCACAAACGGGCTGTGCTGTATAAAATCATAAAAAAGAAGGTTAGAAACCCACAAATGTGGGTTTCATGCAATACATGGAATGACAATGCAGGGACCAGCAGACCAAAAACAACATGGCCACCGTGTAGTGGTTGCTAAGGGGGGAAGCTGAGTCTAAGACATGTAACTAAGCATTAGTAGGCAATCTCATGTAAATGAGGGTTAGGATACTGAATCTCACAGTCACATAGCAAATGAGCACAGTCTGAGTAGTGTAAGAGATACATAAGGGGGAGGAATTGAGTAGGAGATAGGTGACATCACAGGGGGGAATGGTAGAAAGAAATGCAGTTCATTGGAGGTCAATGTAACATGACAGATGACAGACACAGATCATGGAAAGAGGTGTGCCACTAGATAAGTCATGGAAAGTCAAGAAATGGAAGGTGTACACTGTTACTTACACCCAAGTTTCTTGCTGGGCGTGCATGCGCACGTGTGCGGACCATGAAGCGCGAGTAGGGCAGTGTGCACGCGTGTAAGGCAGACTGAGCATGTGGGAGCATGTTGGGAGATGTTTAACACTGTTTGCGGGGGTGTGCGTGCATGAAGGGCAGGCTGAGTATGTTGGAGGCTGTTGGCAGACGTGTAACAGTGTTTACGCAGGTGTACGCGCGTTTTAACCCGAATAAGTAGATTCTGAACCGTGTAAGCATGTGTGTGTGCGTGTAAGCCACTGTGAGCGTGTTTCTGATGGTATGCACGTTGCTCCCCCTGAGGAAACAGAGAGGAAAAAGGAAGCAACAGAATTAATAGGAAGCTAGCAGGGATAACTGCTGAAGCTAGCAGGTGAAAACAATTAGAAGTAGGCAATTACACAGGCAGAATAGTAGCCCAGCCCAGCACTTAAAACTCTGCAAACAGTAGTGCAGGATGTTTCTCTTAAGAGACACTGCAAGACAGGAGTAAGCTAATAGAAGTGAAAACTGAAAAAGCTTCACTCAGAGCAGAAATGTTAGGGGCTGCCATAGCTGTCATAATGAGACATAGGCGACTTGCTGAGGGTGGTGACAATGCAGATGGTGCCAGACAACCCACAGTGAGGAGACAGAGAAGAGTGTACAGGCCCAGGGTCACCTACCACGGGTTACATGAGCTGGAGATAGCAGAGCGCTATAGAGTGGACAGACAGCTCCTGCAGCAAATAGTTGAGCTGTGCAAGCCACGCCTCACACAGAACCAACAGAGCGGAACCCATCCCAGTGGAAACCAAGGTATGTGTTGGCCTAAGAATACTAGCAACAGGTACCTTCCAGAGACCAACTGGCGATATGATGGGGATATCACAGGCATCAGCCTCCAGGGTACTGCACCAGTTCCTGGATGCCATGTCAGCACATGTCGGTGATCATGTATATTTCCCCAATGCCCATGAGGTATTGGCCAGCAATATGCATCTCTTCCAGCAAATAGTGGAATACCCTGAGGTAGTGGGTGCAATAGACTGCATGCACATACACAGCAAAGCACCAGCCGGTGAGCGGGGTAGGGCCTACATTAACCACAAGGGCTTCCCCTCCATCAACTGCCAGGTCATGTGTGATGCCCAGGGAATAATAATGAATGTGTGTGCTGGCTGCCCTGGGAGTTACCATGATTCCCACATCTGGCATTTGACGCAGCTGTACCAGACATTTGCCAATGGGGACATCCCACATGGACACCTAGTGGGGGATGCAGGTTATGCACTGGAGCCGTGGCTGATGACACCCATCAGAAATGCACACACACCTGAACAGGAACACCATAATGAGGCACATGCACAAACACGTAATGTAATAGAGCGTGTGTTTGGGCTGCTCAAGTCATGGTTCCGGTGTCTGGACACATCTGGTGGAGTCTTGCAGTACACACCAACTACATGTACCCAAATTGTCATGGTATGTGCTATGCTACATAATATGATCTTGCAAAAACAGCTGCAGCAGGACCAGCATAGGGCCGGGCCAAACAGCTCCCCACCATTGCCAAGGCCATCACAGGCAGAGCGTGACTCGTAGGAGGAACAACCTGAGCCTGCCCCAGTAGGCAGAAGGAGGTGTGCCCAGTATGCCCTGGCCTTGGCAAAGAGGCAACGCATAGCACATACAGTGGCTCAGTAGGAACCCTGGGAATGATACCCCCTCTGACTCACTCAAATAATAACATGGGTGCCTAAAATGACATGACCTGCTCACAAACATGTACATGGAAGTGTAATATGCGCATCCGACAGAGGCAGCCCTGCAGCACCACCTGAAGCATGAATGCCATGTGTTAAGTAATGTAACACCATGTACTATATGCACACATGAGCACCCTGACTAACATCCACCCTCACCAAGCATGAAGCCACAAAATGACGATGGGATGATCAAGTGCAATAACTGGCTGAAGTAATGCAGTTAGTCAAAGGGGAGCCAATGTGTTTCAGGCTGGGAAGACATGCGGAGCATGAGATGATGCACCACCTGCTAGGGGTGGTGTGCACCTATCATGCCATGCCCCATGGATACTGGCAAAGGCTGTCAGTACCCACAGCATGCCCTGAATAGGTAAGTCTCAAAACACAAACCCACCTTCATAGGTTCTACAAGGGATAGGAACCTAGATGTAATGCTACCCAATGACAGATGTCTAAACAGCAAGATGTGTGCAGTGTAAACGCACACAGTATGGAGAATGTAGATACCAGTCCTGTAATAGAGAACTGGGTCAAGGCTCACATCAGCACCCTAACACTACCAGGTCACACCTCATACTGTGCTGTACAGCCACAAAACATGGAACAAGCTACAAAAGGAGGGTGACTAGCAAGAAATGGCAAGGATAACCACACCCCCATGTTGGTACCACAACAAGAAGCAGCATGGATTAGCCATGGTCAAATACCAATGGCTAAAACTTCCTCCCAGTATATAGCCTGCTGCAGACTACTGTCCTAATACCAGGAACTGCACCTGGCCTATGTCTGAATACATGAATATATCAAACCCCCCAAACCACATTATATTGCTTGACTGAAAATACCCAGACATACACCGGGAGCATTATACTAGCACCAACACAATAGGAGAAAATTTCCCAGAATCCATAAACCAAAATGCCCAGGAACAATGTACCACTCCCACAAGAGGGGTAAGCATACTGGATGTGATAATCAGCAACATGTGTATTGGATGGCAAGATGAGAAGTGTACCCCTCACTGGTAAGACCAGACCATAGAGTAATCACACTGGATATACACATCCTGACCCCAGTCCCTGTACAGAATACCACAGTGAAAAACATGTGTAAAGCATAGGTTGCAGCCCTCAAAACCAATGTTGAATCCACAAAAGGCCCTGTGCAAGTGCAGAATATGGGACACACCACAGAACATGTTATACAGGCATTCCATGAACACAGCCAGGAATGCTTGGAGTATGCAATCACAAATAACAACAACACACAATGCCATACATGCAGGCATCTGGCATGCTGGACTCCAGCCATTACCAAACCATGCAAGAGAATGAGGAAGCTACCACATGATAGAGCAAACATAAAAGGGGAAGTAATCATTGACCAGTAGTATGGCAATAACATGTCCACACATACAATCCACTAAGTCCAGCCACAACAAGTAGAATATGTGAATCCAGAGGCAATGTGACATCAGTCCCAAGTACAGAGACAACCACAACACCCCCCAATAAATACAAATATATGTGATAGATGCATCCATGTATCCAAACCAGAGGTTGAGCTCCACCAACTCAGTACTGTCAAAACTAGTCAGGAGGAGAAGGTAACCACATACACCACAAACCCAGTCCCACATAGACCTACCACAACTGTAAACCAAACACATAAACACAGACAAATATTCCCGGAGGCCTTAATTACAAACACACCACACCAACAGAAGCCTCCAAAGCAGATCACAAGCAACCACAACCTTCAAACATAGCACATGCAACGAATAGTACGCAAAGCTGGTGTGCCAAACAGTCACAGGCCAGAAGGAGAAACAACATGCCTGATACAGTCGTAATAGGTGTCTGTATAGGCAGACACACTGCTGTCCCACTCACCAGACTGAACAAGGGAAAGGGTAGAGTAAGCTGCCTGTAGGCTGCCACAAAATGCCACATAACACAAGTACGCAGGTCACCCCAAAGCAAGCAGAAATATGATGCACTCAATGTCCATGCTTGTGTGAATTACCTGAGATGTACCTCCCTGGTCAACATGAAAAGAGACATGGATGGTCCCTCTGAGTATGTACCCCAGGCCAGTATGACACTGGCTGTGTGCAGCATCCAACCCTCACCAACAATGATGCCACAGTACAAACACAGAATGCTCATGTTTAACAGCTGGCACAGTTACAGCTGTCAGTCCAAGAGGGTCTAATGTCTGTCTGCTTGAGATGTCAAGCATGACAAGCCATGCTGCTGTTCCAGGGATGGCTTGCACCTGTTACCCGTGTGCGTCTGGATACTGGATAAGGCCTTTGCCGCCTCCATAGAGCCGCATGTAGGCAAGGCCAAAAGACTACCCACCACCCTAGAAAACATAAGTGGTAGGAAACATAAGGGTAATGCTGACCAATGCCAGATGTGTAAACTGCAATATGCATGCCCCTGAGGCACTTCCCATTATGGAGAACATTGATGTCTGTGCAGTGACAGAAGCCTGCTGCAAGCCTAGTGATAGCACACCAGCACTACTAGGTTATACCACATATCATGTGTTATGGCCCCAACACCTGCACCAAAACATCAAAGGAGGGAGTATCCATATGCAGCACAGACACCCATATGGCCAGGTAACTGACAATGCACAAAGCAGCGGAGACCACCCATGTGCACATAACTGTAGTCAAAACTGCTGTACAGTCTGTAGCATGCGACAGACCACACTCTCACACACAAGAACTCCACCCAGACATCCTGAAGACACTGGACAGTATGAATGTCCCACCAAATACCAGACAAGGTACACACAAATTACCACATAGGTGTCAAACCATTATGTATGCAAGGAGTAATCAGGGACCTAGGGACACAGGTCGACATTAATCTGTCATGTGACACTCACAATGCCAATGTGGCTATGAAGATTGTCGATATTGGACACCGTATCATGAAAGGATTCACATCTACATCAACAGAGGTCACTGTGCCGCTGTACTGTTCCCTTATCAGACCCATAATCTAGTACAATGACTCATATGGGATGTACCATACGTGACACCTGCAGCGGTTCGGAAGACCTCATAGTTACCCCACCAACAGGATAAAGGGTGTGAAATATATGTCATATGCTGCCTGGCTGTAGACACCCCAGCTGACTGCAGTCACAGACTGCCTACACAGAGGCATTGTATGTCTGTTGTACAAGGCCATGTCCAACACAGGAGTAATGGACATGCTCCACCACAGGAAATCAAAGCCATTGGAGCTGTGAGAGTCACAGATGTCAGCCTCAACACATAATGAAATAAGATGTGCTGGAGGGACAGATACATAACCCAGAGGCTCCCCACACCCAGAAACAGGATCCCAATCCATGGTAGGCAGAGCCCCTCACTGACACCCCTCAACAGGAATATTGCCAAGTGGATGGATGACCGTACATGTATATTGGGGGTCCTCACTGTGTCATGACCAGACAGAGGCAGAGTGAAGAACTTCATAAATGGCCATAATAGAACATAGCAAGGGGTGGCAAAAGACACACACACTCTGGCTAGGCTTACTAATGGCCTAGGGTGTATAGCCTATTATGAACCCATGAACCTATGAAGATACAAAACGTACAGGACACTAAGGATAATCACAAGGCTTACCCAACTGATGGTAGGAACCATGTTGGGCATCCACAGATATGCTCCAAATCACACAGATATTACAAACAACATACCAAACACACACACATATTGCTAACATACAACCTGTCAGGTGCAGTGCAAACACCCCCCCCCCCAGTGTGCAAAATACCTATCCCAGCAGACTGATGGTCCCCTGACATTGCAGATGCTGAGGTAACAGCCATCATCTGCAAAGCAGAACACACAGCAGCAAAGGTATGTGATGGTGTCCTGTGCTGAGGCCAACATGGACTCCAAGAATAATGGAATGCCAAATCACACTACTGCCCAATGTCAGCCTTACCACAGGATATGTACCCAAAGAGCAGTGTACAAAAACAGTGGTCCATCACAACCAAGGTGTTGCCTGAATGGATACTCCAAACTACCACCCCAGGATCCTGACAAGCTTGTTCTGCACAGCTATGGAAAGGATCAGTATGTACCGCAGACAGAAGGCTATTGTGGACCTACTGATACTGGACCCTACACAGTGTGGCTGTCGTAACTGCAGAACCTGTCCCTAAACATGTCTGACCCATTTGAAGCAGTCATTAAGGTCATTGATGAGGGCAATGTGGTCCACACAGTGTAGCTGGACCATGCACATGCTTCTAGACAATACCGTATGAGTTCAGTATGGATATGTTCACCAGCTTAAATATATACCCCTATATCAGTAGAGGGTTGCAAACCAGACCAAGGACAGAACTGACATGGTCACACATGCCGCATCCATGTCAGACTACAAAGCAGATATGAGTGGCATCCCACAAGGCCTGGTCTTGCCCCCCCCGTTCTGTATATATGTCCCATAGGTATAGGCCAACATGGAAGGACTGTGACTGAACATGTATGCAGAGGAGTACAAACAGCCCACCATATCTGACCCCCAGCTGACACAAGCAACCCACAAAAGGGCCACCTACAAACAGACAACTGTAGCCATAGCCATGTCAGCAAGCTAATTGCAGAACTGTGTATAGACAACCACCGTGGATATACAGTAAGTGCCCACAAATTACCACACAGGTGTTAACCTATGAGGTACCTAACATGTAATGTGAGACCTGGGTACAAAAGGTGATAGATATCCTGCACTGGACAAACATGTGGCTGTAGTGTTCACAGAAACATATACTATATACCCACCCAAACATGAAGGTTGGCAGATGTAGATAAGGGGAACTCACTGTGGCTCTGCAGTCATCCTCCATCAGC
Source organism: Protopterus annectens (assembly GCF_019279795.1). Classification (NCBI taxonomy): domain Eukaryota; kingdom Metazoa; phylum Chordata; order Ceratodontiformes; family Protopteridae; genus Protopterus; species Protopterus annectens. The sequence goes on from NC_056741.1 coordinate 1,294,075,624, forward strand.
ATCACAAGTGACTACAATAGCCCCTGTGGGATATACCGCAGCAGACACCTCCATCAACTGTAAAGTCCACAACAGTACCCCACCAGGAGTAGCAAAGAGCATGAACAGATGCCATGTGTTGCCTGAGTAAACAAAATGCAGCCCCACACACCGCCATACTTCCCAGCTACAGGCAAGCTGTGCCTGATGTATGAAGCCATGTCCAACCTGGAATGAATGAACATGTTGCACCTTGTACAATCTGAATGGCAGTGAGCTATGCACATGAGAGACTTGAACCCCAGCACTGACATACATAGGACAAGCTGTACAGAATGATCCATAACACAGAAGGCACCCCCACTCTTCAGTAAACTCCTGGTACAGGTCAGCCAGAGAGTCATATATTGACACCCCTCAAGAGGAATCCTGATGAGTGGATGGGAGATGGTAGGCTAACCCTGGGTATCACTGTTATGTCAGAGGTAGACAGAGGCACAGTATACTAACCATGACATATGTCATGGCAAACTCCAGTTACAATGTGTGTCGAAGGACAAACACACCCTGTGACTAGCATCAGAAATGGCCTAGGGAACATTGCTAGTGTTTGCCAATGTCCACCCATGTTGTGGAATACACTAGCAATGTTGGACGAGCCTGGTGTAGGTAGTCCATATCTGAACATAATGCAACATGGTCATATGTGCACAACTGGCCCCTACACAGTCTGTTGTGCTCACTATGAAGATGTCAAGCAGTCATAGGACTAAAGCCCAGGATACTGTCCACCACAGTGAAAGTACTGAACCAGTACACTATACGGTACTACAGTGTTAGGTCATTATGAAAGTATGTTGAGAACTGTCTGCAAAGTATCCCATGCAATCCCTGCAGGCACAGTATAATCCCTGTTGTGGCAGACATGAAGCAGTTGGCCAGTTAGTACACAACATGACACCCAACACACAACCATAAGTGTGAGATATTGTTGAAGTTCACACACACCCAAATATGTGGTGGACTTCAGAGTGCAACATATGGAAAGCTCACACTGGGCATGCTTGCACACTTTGATAAATGAGGCATATGTCAGACAACATGCCATGGAAAGGCTGAACTGGGCATGCTCACACACTTAGGCCATATCTCCGTTTAGCAGTTGGCCACACATATCTGGTATTTGTAAGTGTCAGTCCAGGAACCAACCACAACACAGCAATCTGCCCAGTGCACACAGTAAATGACTACAGAGACATAAGTGATATAGTGGATCACCGTCATATGCAAACATCTTCCACAGATACACAAGTTGGTCATAGGAACAGGGAAAGCTATGGCAATAAAGACCTGCAAACAGTAGAACAGCACAACAAATATTGTGCATCCGACAATTGAACATATGGGTGTAGAGGTCAATACTAGGCTTGTTGCCCTAGGGAATGACAGCTCAGCCAGAGTGTGCTTGGCATCTGCATCCCCAGGACAGTAGGCTACTGTGCCACTGTAAAGTAGGTCACAGAAGGCAACATGTGAGGCTAGTGAGCTGTGCCTCTGTCAAGCAGGGGCACCGTGGAGGCCCCAGGGATTGAATGTGCTAAGCCACAGCCATGTTGTTGGCGTGTGCTGTGAGAGGGTTGCTGAGGATCTCTGACAGTAGGTGTCCGTCAATAACAGACTGAGGGGAGCCCTATCTGCATTCTCAGGATGATTCCACTGTCAACACTGTGTTGTAATGAGTATGTGTGAATGAAGTGCCGTGCCGGAACTGTTCACAGATGTCCTCCCTCTGTGGGCTACAGCTCTGCAATGTATTAGGTCACTCTGTCTGTTGTATGGCACATATATGGCTGGTGTACAGCTGACAGGTGTCTTGTTGTGGAGCAGTCATGGGTATATGTGGGACAGCATGACCAATGCAAACCGTACACATGCTCATAGAATGCAATTGTCAAGGATTATGCTGAGTGGCCAGTATAGTCCCCCAGCATGGGTCCTCTGAAGTCGTCCACCCCAGTCTACACAAGTGTAGAGTCTGCTTGTGCTAAATACAGTTTGTGTGCAGTGACAACCTTGCCTGGGGGTGGAGATGGGATATGGATGTCCAGGGAAAGGTGGGTATGGTCAGATATCAACAATGGTGGTCTACCTCTGGTGTGGAACAGTGAGTACCCACGTTGCAGATGGACAGGTGCAATATGTATTCCCCATGTGGCTGTGGTGTGTGGTTCTGCCATAGCACATGGACCCACAAATTGTAGTGGCTGTAGGGTAAAGTGGTAGAGGCCTGAGTAGTTCTCACACACAATATGCCTGTACCTGATGTTAACAACTGGAATGGTGTATGTGAACACCTGCATATCCTGGCACTGTTCCCAGGGAAGCTAAGTGTGTGTCCTGGATGTGGGTGTGGTGTTCTGGACTGGTTGTGTTGTGTGTTACAGGTCATGTGGTCCCAAAGCATGGTATAGAACATAACCTGCCAGTGCGATGTGCATATCTGACCCTGACGTAGGTGGCTGCAAATGCATATATATGCTATCCCCCACCTGACAGGTAGTACTACATGTACATACCTCTGTAGAAATAAAGATGTCAGCACCCTATAAATACTACAGGTGCAGAACAGATGCCCGGTAATTGGGATAGTGCGCTCTGCTAATGTGTCTCCCTCAAGTGTCATAATATAGTTAGGTAGGGGTTCGACTCCTGCAAATGCTCCGTGTGTGTGGGTGGGTGGGCTAGTGAGTGGGGTTTGTGTGTGTGAGAGGGAAATGCCCCTTTTGGCAACTGGGAAAACACACTACAAGATGCACATTCCCCTTTCTAAACACTGATGATGTCAGCACCCTATAAGTACAGCAGGAGAAGGGAAACCTCCCAGTAATGCGAGTAGCGCGCTCTGCTAATGCGTCTGTCTCGAGTGTCATAACATAGTTAGGTAGGGGTTTGAGTCCTGTACATGCTCAGTGTGTGTGGAGGCAGTTAGTGTGTGTTCAACACTGTTTGAAAGAAGTATCCCTTTTGCCAACTAGGAGAATCCACTACAGGATGCACATTCCCCTTTCTAAACACTGATGATGTCAGCACCCTATAAGTGCAGCAGGAGAAGGAAATCCTCCCAGTAATGCGATTAGTGCGCTCCGCTAATGCGTCCATCTCAAGTGTCATAACATAGCTAGGTAGAGGTTTGAATCCTGTATATGCTTAGTGTGTGTGTGGAGGGGGTTAGTGTGTGTTCAAGACTGTATGAAAGAAGTATCCCTTTTGCCAACTAGGACCACACACTACAGGATGCACATTCCCCTATCTAAGCACGGATGATGTCAGTACCCTATAAGTACAGCAGGAGAAGAAAAACCTCCCAGTAATGCAAATAGTGCGCTCCACTAATGCGTCCGTCTCGAGTGTCATAACATAATTAGGTAGTGGTTTGAATCCTGCAAATGGCAAGTGTGTGTGTTTGGATGAGGGGTGTTAGTGTGTGTGCAATTTTGTGTGAGGGAAATGTCCCTTTTGGCAACCGGGAGAACACACTACAGGATGCACATTCCCCTTTCTAAACACAGATGATGTCAGCACCCTATAAATACAGCAGGAGAAGGGAAGCCTCCCAATAAGGCGAATAGCGCACTCTGCTAATGTGTCCGACTCGAGTGTCATAACATAGTTAGGTAGTGGTTTGAATCCTGCAAGTGTGTGTGCTTGGATGAGGGGGGTTAGTGTGTGTGCAATTTTGTGTGAGGGAAATGTGCCTTTTGGCAACTGGGAGAACACACTACAGGATGCACATTCCCCTTTCTAAACACAGATGATGTCAGCACCCTATAAGTACAGCAGGAGAAGAAAAGCCTCCCAGTAATGCGAATAGCGTATTCTGCTCATGCATCTGTCTTAAGTGACAGAACATAATTAGGTAGGGGTTTGAATCCTGCAAATGCTCAATGTGTGTAGAGGGGGCTAGTGTGTGTGCAAGTCTGTATGAAGGAAATGTCCCTTTTGGCAACTAGGAGAACACACGACAGGATGCACATTCCCCTTTCTAAACACTGATGATGTCAGCACCCTATAAGTAAAGCAGGAGAAGGGAAACCTCCCAGTAATTCGAATAGCGCACTCTGCTAATGCGTCTCTCCCGAGTGTCATAATATAGTTAGGTAGGAGTTTGAAACCTGTAAATGGCATGTTTGGATGTGGAGACTCTGTGTGCAATTCTGTATGAAAAACATGTGCTTTTTTGAAATCAGGGGATCACACTACATGATGCACATTACCCTTTCCAAACAGTGATGATGACAGCACCCTATACATACAGCTGGAGAAAAGACATCTGCCAGTTCTCAGAATACCGCAACCTGCTACAGCATCACTCTCAAGTGCCGTAACATATTTAGGTAGGGGTTTGAAACCTGCAAGTGGCAAGTGTGTGTGTGTTTGGATGTGGGGAGTTTGTGTGTGTGCATTTCCGTATGAAAAACATGTTAGTTTTGGCAATCAGGAGATCACACTACTTGATGCACATTACCCTTTCAAAATACTGATGTTGTCAGCACCCTATAAGTACAGCCAGAGAAGAGGAAATGTCTAATAATCTGAATAGTGCGCTTTGCTAATGTGTCTCTCTCACGTGTCGTGACTTAGTTAGGTAGGGGAATGAATCCTGCAAATGGCAAGTGTGTGTGTGTGTGTGTGTGTGGGTGTGTGTAAATGCAAGTGTGAGAAAACAAATCCTTTTGGCAAATACTACAATACACCAGATGCTGCATATTCCCCCAGTAAACACAGGGGGTGTCACCACACTATCAGCACAGCCAAACAGGGCTAGTTGGCTAGTAATGCCAATAGTGCGCTCTGCTACTGTGTCTATTACCATTGTCAGAGTACAGATAGGTATGTTTTGGTAACCCACACCTGCCACGTGTGGTTGTGTCACACAGCATGACCTTGTGTGGGTCTTTGTACATAACAATGCATGCCATTGCCTAAACCAGCAATGGTATTGCACACATGATGTATGTGTGTGACACATACACATAAATACCTGTGACCTGCAGTAGTTACCATGTCTGACACATGCCTCGATTGGTATGATAAATGGTATTTGCAATGTATACCAATATGACTGTGTCTTACTGTGCAGGGTCCGCATGCAGTATGTGTCTATACAGTGTGGGTGTATATGGTAAAATACCTACAGCAGGGGATACACATCTGGTCTGGGCCATATAGTGTACATGTAGTCGATGTACAGATGCTGCATGTTCCCACCTGTTGTGGTAGTGATAACATATCATTCCACTGCAATTCAGTGACCACATGCTGTAAACCCTTCAACTAGTGTGTTGTAGCTACAGTAATGCTCACACACAATGTTTGGCTGGATGCAGTCCAGCCATATAAACACAGTTCTTGAGACTGTCATATTGCCAGTGTTGTTATGGAGGATAGGTGGTCTTCCTGTGTATGGGAGGGTTGTGTGTGCCAGGCTATGAACCAGATGGCAGTCCGACACACTGTTAGCTGCACATGATTAGGCCCTGATGCTTTGTGCTGTGCCAACAACCTGGAGGTGTGTGTATCTGTGGTGCCTTGGGATACCACCCCCCTGTCCATGTGTGTTACATGTGTAGGGGATGACAGGCATGGTATGGGGCATAACCTGTCAGTGATGGGTAACACCTGTGAGCCATGAATCAGGAATCTGGTACTGCACAGACATTGCAGTTCACCATGCTGAGGACAGTGTCCGGTGCATGCATCTTCCAGTGTACACTGCTGTTGTTGTGTAGCAGCACTGTTAATGTCCTAACCTGTGTGATACCCACGGAGGTGGCTATGTAAACCGTGTCCTGCAGCATAAGGCAGTATGTGTGTATCAAGGAGCTTTGCCATTATACATTGGGCCATGGGTGTCACGTGCAAGATGACCCTTGCACATCATTGTGGCTTCCCTAGCATGTAAGCACATGTTGACAGCCAGCGGATACCCTATGAATGACATTGGAGACTGAGCATAATGTAGACATACAACACCCTTCCCACATATAGTGGTAGCATATCTGGTGAGGGTATGTTGGCAACCAAGATCAGGCTCATACTGGCCTGTGCCACATGCTGAGAGATCCATTCTATGTTCCCTATCATGTAGTCCAGGGAGGTATGTCTCAGGTCAGCCATACTGGCATGGTCAATGAGTGAGTCATATGTGTCCATGCCTCTGACTGACCTGTATGCATGTGTTCTGTGGTGGACCATAGTGCCCTGAGGCATATCACTGTGACCTTCACCAGATACAGCCTGTTGAGCGGGACCCCAGTGCAGCACCCAAGACAGGTACCTGACACGTCTGTAGCAGGTGTGTTGTGTAGCCCTACAGGCTGTGAGTGTGTGGCACATGGGATGTGTGCCATGTGTGGCATGTGCTCTGTTCAACGGAACATATGCCTGTGTGCCAGCTGCGGAGGTGTGTGATGCTCAGGCAGGATGCTATTCTGAGTCCCCATGTATGCCCCAGTGTGTTCAGCATGCTGTCAGTGCGTGTCAATGTCTGACTTGTATTGCAGTCACTGTAATATATTTTATTTATTTATTTATTTATCCTACATTTGTTGACCGGGATAGTCCGACTGGATGCATGTCCATTTCCAGCAGAGGCCCGAGGAGAAAAGCTACAAGGGTAAGCAGATACAGCATTACATAATACCAGCATTACATATTACAAACAGATTATTTACAGAGATTACATAAGTAAGCACGTTAAACATGTTCCACAGGTTAAAGTTAGTCCTGAGCACAAGTCAGGATTAAATTAAATTACACAGTAAACTGGTTAACAGATTTTACACATTCGAGTTAGCCAGGCTTGATACATTGACATAGCCAGATAAGTGGCAAATGTTGTTTGAGTCTAGTGTTAAATTGACCTAAGGTGGAAAGTAAGGTAATATCAGCTGGAAGTGAGTTCCAGGATCTACTTACAGAATTTGCAAAGAGAGAATCACCGGCTGTGTTATTAAATTTGCTAGTCTGAATTAGTAGTTTGTTAGAGGATCAAAGTGGTCTAGGATTGTTATGGGGTGATAATATTTGAAGTGCAGGAGTATTGTCTGGATTATAGAGGATTTTATAGGCCATAATCAGTTGGTTATACTGTATTAGGCTGGGTAGTTCAAGCCAACCAAGCTGATTTAGATTGATGCAATGATGTGTCCTAAAAGGCAGCCCAGTGGCAAACCTGGCAATGTGGTTGTAGCAAATTGAGTGTTTGTTAAGGACAGTCTTGTTCATATTCGAGAGTAGAGGGGATGCATACAGAAGGGTTGAAAGAAGGTGTGAGCGAGCTATGACAATTTTAGCTGGAGGGATTAGGAAGGCTTTTATTCTGTAAAGTGACCCTAGTTTTTTATTGATGGCTTTGATAATTTGGTTAACATGTAGGTCACATTTGAGATTATTGTCTATGATGACACCTAATAGTTTAGTAGATGGGTCAGGGGAGATTATTGTGCCATCAGTTGATGTTATGGTAAAGGTGAAAGCGGTAGACCTACGTGTTGGTGAAATAACAGCAGTTTAGTTTATTTGGGATTTAGGATCAGACGATGTTCAGAAAGCCAGTTTTCTATTGTATTAAAGATGGTCTGGGTAGCTGACCATAACTCTACTGGAGATGTGGCTGAGCAGATCAGAGTAGAGTCATCAGCATATTGGATACAGCTGACTTTTGGGATGACAGTATAAAGGTCGTTAATGAAGATGGAGAACAGCAAGGGCCCTAGTATAGAGCCTTGTGGTACTCTGAGAGTGTTAGGTAGAAGGTTAGAGAGTTTGTTCTGCCAGAGGCCAGCCTGCTGTCGACCATGCAGGTAGGATTGAAACCATTGGAAGGCTCCAGTATCTTGACAGAATGTTTGCAGGGTGTGGATTACAAGTTGGTGATCAACCATATCGTATGCCTTGGAAAGATCCAGAAAGAGGGCTGAGGATATATAATTAGTGTTGCAAGTATGGTTTATGGTGTTAGTAAAGGCTAGGAGGCCTGAAGTAGTGCTGTGATGAGGACGGAAGCCATGCTGAGTGTCTGCCATAAGGCGATTTTGGATTAGGTGGTGCATGAATTGTCTATGAATAAAGTTACCATAATCTTTGCAAGTGGAGAGAGCATAGCTATTGGCCTATAATTGGAGAATTCAATAGAGCTGCCTCCTTTGTGAAGTGGGATTACATAGGATATTTTCCAGATGGTGGGAAATTTAGATTCTACCATGGTTCGTTTGATTAGTTTTGAGACCGGGTAAGCAATAGCATCAGCTGATTTTTGTAGGTACTCGGCAGGGAGTTGATCAGCAGAAAGTGTAGTGGGTTTTACTTTTTCAATCAAGGTACGGAGAAGTGAAGTGGCGACTGGTTGGAAGCTGAACGCAAGTAGGTTTCTAGGGGTGCTACTTTCAGGACCAGGGGAGCTAGGAGGTAGATGGCTAGCTAGGGCTTGAAATGTCTCAGTAAAGAATTGGTCAAAACTATCAGAAACATCTTCAGGGGTTTTATCAATAGTAGCAGCAGGGATTGGGGTTGAAGTTTGTCCAGGATGTAGTATATATGACATGCCAACTGACAGGGTATGGCATTACTGAGTTCAGAGAGCTCAGTCCCCAGATTGGCTGTGTGGTGGCATCCCACACATGTGTTGTACGTTGCTGGCCAAGGGTGATGGCTGACTGCATACATGTGGCAGCTGTGACATTGCCACATGACTCACATAAACCACAACTGGACCATAGAGGTGATTCACAGGTTACCTTTGCACATGCTACCCTAGTAGTGTGATTGCCATGGTGAGTACCAACACATAGGGCCAATGGGGAACAACATACTGAAGGTGTGTATGTGTGGGTGTACCGCTACTGTTTCATAGCACTGGCATATATGACTGCACTCATGGGTAAATGCCAGGTAAGACATGTGCAATGTGTCACAGGCAACGTACATGCATACAGGACAGACAGTGACGTTCTGTCATGTGTAAAGTTGACATACATATCGTACGCTATGCAGATGTCACTAGGAGTCTACAGAAGCACTGTAACTCTGCATTGCAGGTGTAAGCAGTGTTCCAGGGAACCCCAAGCGAACATGCATGCAAACAAAGCTACAGTAAGCAGGGCTGGAAGTAGTGCATTGTACAACAAAGAAGGGGTAACAATAACAGTAAATAACAATGCAAATATCTAGGTACTATCAACATGTACCCAGGAATACACAGCGCAGATGCCCATGGTAGAACTGATATTATGTCATAGTTATTTGTTATTTGGATTACATTGGTACTGCACACATATCTACATGCGCAAACATCCACATTGCATAGTCGTTGTGGTCAACTTGACACCATTACTGTACATGTCCACCATTGCATATCACAACTTGCATTAGCTTCCCCCCTGTACTACCCATGTATGCGGCTATCTGTTGACAACCTTACCACCGGCATGCAATTATGTGCAGCTGTTACACTTTGGTATGTACTATGGGTGCAGATAACAATTCAGGACATTCATACAGTTACTGCAGCAGGCATGCTGGGATATACACACAGTCATAGCAACACACTGTACTGTTACCAACATGATACTACTAATACACTTCTATGTAGTCACCCTGTGCATCAGCAACATGTTTACCTGTTCCCGCAATGATGTTGGAGATTGCAGGAGATGGCACAGTGTCATCATATGCACAGGGTGTGAATTAGGTATGCCTGAGTCAGCCACTGATACCACCAATTGACATGTGTGTGTATGTGTGTTTGTGAGGGGCAGCAGTACAGGGTGGGGCAGTGTTGGTGCAGTGTGTGCATGTATGTGGTCACCCTAGGTGTTAACATTTCGCATGTGTGTATGCACGCACACAGTTCCACCTCATGGCTGCCATATACAGGGGTTTGTGGACAGCCACAGACTGCACCTGGCAGGTCATACAGATCAGTGTCTGTGGGCACGGACACGGTACCTGTGCCTGGCAGGGGTGCTACAGACCGTATCCAGTACTAAGCCAGACTGGGTACTGTCATCAGAAGTGGGAGTGTGTTGACTGGACACAGGTCCCTGTTGGGACTGTCCAGAGCCACGTGCACGTGGTCTCCTGGGGTGTTCCGATGACAGCACAGACCCAGCTGCTGGCACTATGGGGGCGTGCGCGAGCCTGTTGTCATCCACGCCGACTGCCAGCTGCTGCTGTTGCCGGCATACGGCCACGTCGACACCACAAACGCCCACCATTGCCCTGGCTCATGGACATTTGGTTGTGGAACTGCTGTAATATGTCCCCACAACGTCTGTCTATGACATCGGTGAAATTATGGATAGCATCCGCAATGTCACGCATACTGTCTGTTATGGCTGTGCAACATGCTCTCAGCTCCCTCAGACCCTGTCTGGTGTACCTTTCCATACGCGACTGTGCCTGCATGACAGTCCGAAACATAGCTGAGGTTGACAGACCTCTTTGGGCACATCGGCCAGAGGCAGGATGCTCCCACGAGAACCCATGGGCAACTGTCTGTGTGGTACCATCAGAGGACCCTGCCCATGGCTGCTCTGTGGGGATGCATGTGCCACAGGTACCACATTACCCTGGTCTATGCCCACTGTGTCCTGTCCATCACCGAGGGACAATGGTGACAAAGGATGTACTGGCAGGATGACTGTGCGCAATGATGGGGTTGACAGCTGTGTACTGTCAATTGGCTGACCAATGGCGGACCCTGACACACCTTCCTGTACCATTACACAAATATCATCATTACCAGTACCCATGGCACAAGATTCAGGTTCCCTGCTGCAGGTCACCAGAGCAGCACCAGAACCTGTGGGAGGAAGACAGGAAACACAGTTTACAGTCTCCAGACATTGTTACTAGTGATGCACTTCTGCACACATGCACACATGGACACATGCACACATGCACACATGCACACAGGCACACATGCACACATGCACACAGGCACACATGTAGACATGCACACGTGGACACATGCACACATGGACACATGCACACATGGACACATGCACACATGCACACGTGGTCACATGCACACATGGACACATGCACACATGCACACGTGGTCACGTGTGCACATGCACACATGCACACGTGGACACGGGCACACATGCACACATGCACACGTGGACACAGGCACACATGCACACATGCACATGTGGACACAGGCACACCTGCACACATGCACACATGCACACATGCACACCCCGCAGTATACACACAGAGCACTACTGAGTTACACTACTGTTACTAGCATTATCAGGACTATTATAGGTTATGTTAAACACACTCACCAGCATGGATGGCCTGCCTTGTTGTAACCCCAGAGGGACCTGCAGAAATGATGAGATTAATGTCAGTGGGCACAACTGTGCCATTGATATTGCATATGATACAGTGCAGTAGTACACCAGTTGCCTTTCACACGTCAGCTGCTGATATTGCCAGTATCACACATGCACAATTATATACTATGATGACAGATACATACCACAGACACACCTTACACATGCATAAACTAACAGTGTACAGAACAGTCAAATGTACATATGGCATATTACCTGCATGCTCCATGTCGTGCTGCTGTGTGGATCCAGCCTCCATCATGATGCAGGTCTACTGCTGTTGCTGTTCCGGGGCTGGAGCCACAACACTTAGGAGTAGCCCCTCCAGTCTGGTGAGGGGGGGGGGTGTGGCCACCCCACCTCCTGTGGCAACCTGTTGCCTGTGGATATCTGATGCATGCTGACGGACACTTTGGATTAAATCACTGCAGTGATGTCGTACCTGCTCATATGTCCTATTATGCATGCCAATATCATTTACCCTACGGACAAGGTCTTGCCACAGTGCAGCACTCTCCTGCTGACTCTGACTGGTGCGGAAAAACAGGATGTCATACTCCCACACCAGGCTCTGGTGGATCTCCTCATCTTCCGCTGCAGAGTAGGCGGGATTACGCTGACATGCCATCTCCCTGGAAGAGAACACAAACAGGATATCAGCAGACTATGTCAGCAATATATGGCATACATACTATACATGATATTCATGTGTAGTGATATACTACTACTCCCATATGTTGCATGTGTGTGTGTCGTGGTGGATACACAGGTACATGGCCAGATATCAGTGCTCAGCCAACACCTGTGCAACAATACCTGCCACATTCCACACAACATAGTAGCATGCCCCATCGGTCAGCGCTGGTTTGCACGGAGCTCACACATGCGCACTGGTGGTTAGCTCCGCGCACACATGTGCACACCTGCTTACAACAGCTTAACAGTGCTTACTCTGGCGCACACCCACGCTATTTTCTTTGAAAGAAATGAAAATGGGGAGGCAGGAAAGTGGTAAAAAGGGGTCACAAAGAGGGTAAGACAGTAGGGAAACAATATTGGGATTTGCAGGAGGGATGTAGGTAAGGCCCATAGCTGCCCATTTCTTCATCAGCAACAGCTGTGCATATGTATGTAATTTGGTGTGACATTTGAAACCTTCCACCCCTGAGAGAGGTGACAGGACAACAATAATATTTGTTGTACAGCCAATTGTAATTGATAGTTTCCATGTCCAGCAGACATGTGTGCGGAATGGGCAGCTATGTATGGGGCGTAATTTTTTTGTGGGTACAGAGTGCCCTTTTTTTTTTTTTTTCAGGTGAGAGTGGTATGTCAGATGAAGGAAGTCGGTACAGCTGGGGAGGTAGGTTGGGTAGGTAAACAGACAAGACAAACAAGACGCATACAGGGGTGGTGTATGACACGTGTGGGGGGGTTACACAACTGACGGGGATGGAGGTTTGGATATCCAGAGCCCATGAGCCCACAGATGGCAACAGTGGAACTGATATCCCCACCCATAGGCAGTTGCCACTGTTCCTTCACTGCCCAGGACGGGGCTGTGCTGGGGGCTGTGTAGGCTGGGCAACAGGCATGCCCATAAGTTGTGCCACCCATGCCTCAAGCTGGCGTAGGGGCTCGAGAACAGAATCCCGAATCTCCCTACACACCACAATCCGGATGCTACGGAGGGTGAGTGGTGGTTCTCTTCCGGCCACACTTGCAGATGGGGGGTGAGCCCCATCCCCTGCAGTGCTTCCACCTGCAGGTGGCACAGGGCCACCGGAGGAGGGTCCAGACTGGGCACTAGTGCTAGGTGCACTCGCCAGCTGAGGTGGGAGAGGTGGGTCTGCTGGAACTCGCCTTCCTTGTCGTCCTATGTTTTGCATTATGTCATGACAGTTTGGGTTAGTGACATATAATACCATTCACAATTAGTTGTAACAGCATGCATTAGTATTCCCATTAACCAAACACCCAGATTTATTTATTTTATTTAAAAGTCCTAGGTTCCACTGTTTTCTCGTTTTTCAGGGGAGGCCCGGGAGAAGAGCCATGATGTGTTTTTTTGAATATGCATTTCATTCTGTCTTGACTGCAGTATACTTTATTCAGGGTTACTACTGTATTGCTGGATTCATGACACTTTCTCACACTCTCTCACTTGTTTTCATTTTACTATTCAGATATTCACACCATTGAACAGCGTGCATAACACATGCATAATTTGAACAGCAATACACAGTCCAACAACATGCAGGGTTAATTGATGGCAACAGGCCATCAGGTTTGGATGTATGAACAGGGCAGATGCATCAACGGACATGCAAATATATATGACCCAACAGGACAAATGTCCAGGGGTGTTAATTGTGATTGCACATACCATTTTCACATGGAATGGGTTATATGTGGTTATAGGGTGGGGTGAAGAAAATAATATTAACACCTTCAAATGCCAATACATATGCTGTACATTTCTAATAGCTACAGATATATACACACTACTGTTCTAACTACAGTTTCCTATATGATAACTATTTCAACTTGGTGATAGGACTGTTACTGCAACATCAATATACATTTTATTGTTCTTCATACACATTCATATCTTGCTTTGTTCAGCTACATCATCCTGCTACATTTGCTTTATATAGCTGTAGACAAGTGTGGATGTTTGGTATATCAGACAATCATACTATCTGCATATTGCAGACTGAGAGCAACATATCCACATTTTGGGATACACATTCCAGATGCAGCAACACTTTGAACAGATTTCGCTGTTTGGTTTTGATTCTCACATGCATTTCATTCTGTCTTGACTGCAGTATACTTTATTCAGGGGTTATTACTACTGTATTGCTGGATTCATGACACTTTCTCACACTCTCTCACTTGTTTTCATTTTACTATTCAGGATGGTACTTACTTCTAAGCTTTATTGACATGTTTTACCTGTAGTTATTACAATCCTTTCCAGCAGTCTCACTTCTGTCATGTTTCAGTATTTCAACAGGGATATATTTCACACATGTGATTTCATCATCTTCTGCAGCTATACTTTTCAGCCTGCTGCAGGTTGTGTACTATTTTCTTACAGGTGGGGCATTTTTATTTCAGAATTTATGTCAGACATTTTCATTTTTCTGTTTGGCTTACAGGCTGCAACACACTTTTGTAATCAAGCAATACTTGCAGACACTTTCACACTGTTACTTGCACATTTTATTCCTTAGTGACTACACTGCACTCTTTTGCTGACTGTCATACTTTTATATTTCTTTACAGTTACTGGTAGTGGATTACTGACCTTCCTGGTGGCGCAACCGCACCAGCCTATCGCCATAGGCTCTGCGGTTCGCAGAATGGACACCTGCAGCTGTAATATAAATGAAGTAATATTGGAATACACATCTCCATAATATCAGCTAGTTTAATTTCTTACATACATAATTAAATGTAACTTACTCAGTAGTGGGGCGTTGGGCATTTGCCAGGCCTCCTGGATCCAAAGGTTCAGTTGGTCCTGCTTGCGTCTCTTCAGGTCCACATGGTGGTGACAGACCTGCTCACCAGTCCTTGGAATCCCTGTGGCACTGATGAGATCATGAGCCAACCGGTCCCACGCCTCAGCCCTGTATAGTCCCCAGAGGACCTGGCCCTGCATGAGTTGAGCCTCATGATTGTGGACTAGGAGCCAGACCATGTACCTGGACTCCTCAACGCCCCACCTCTGTGCTCGAAAGCAACTACCCTCTCCTACTCCTGTCATTCTGGCTGCAGTTCAGTTCTACAATCGTTTATGCTGTGTATTCCCGCCTATGGGGCTTATATAGTCCATTTTTCCCACACATATCTGTGATTGGCCATTTTGGAATTGTATCAACTTCAGTAAACCTGCATTGTCATGCTCCAGTTTGTATTCATTCCTATATATTAGCTATTATTGCATGTATAGGTACTGCTGTCATGGCTTAGTGGTTTGGTACCTTGACTATGGTGTATAGTATCCTGGGTTCGAACCTGGCCACTACTTTTTATTTTTTATGACTGTCTAGACATGCTGAGGGGTGTGTCTGTGTAAAGGCAGTTTTGATATGGCTTGCTCAACGTTGCCCGTCGGTTAGCTTGTTTGCGCGGTGCGCAGCTCCGCGCAAATGGGGTATGCTGGTTTAAGCCTCATTTGGCTATCGGCACGCATATTACACTCAGCTCAGCTAGGGGCACATAGATTCAGCATGTTAAACCACTGCTCAGCTATGGGCACTCATTTTGCACCAGTTAAACCACTGCTCACCTACGGGCAGATGCACTCACCCTGTTAAACTGTAGCTCAGCTATGGGCACATCTGGCATTTTTTATTGCTTTGTTACCTCACATTTCTTCAATATAAATGGGCTATTTCATTACATTTTACATAAATTGTGATTTTATGTGTACATATTTGTCAGGGACTTGTTTCGTGCTTATTTTGCTAAAAATAAAAATTGGTGTTGTGGGGGCTCGAACCATGAATGCCTGCTCTTCAGCCAACATCTCTACCGCTACGCTATTGCTTCTTGGCTTACTTTGCATATTTAGTTCTTATATGCTTTCCCACTGACTGCTAACTGTAGCTGCGCTACGGGCACACCAGCATCTGAGCCCACTCACAGTTAAACATCTTTACAATTTAAAAAAAAATTATGAGATGTTCATTTGTACATTTTATGTTCATAGTCTGTGGGGGCATGTGTTGTGTTGTGTTTATTCACATTTCCATGGACACTGTCGTGGGTGTTTACTTTGGGCACTTTTACTCTTCTGGGGGCGTGTCTGCTTATAGGGATCGGCCTACGGACACGCCCCCTACTGTCTTACATGGACCGTGTTAGCCTTTGGTGTGATTCAGCATGCTCTCATGAATATGCAGAACATGCCGACATCACTCCGTTTAACTGCAGCCTCCGTGTATGAGTTATAACTCTTACACGGAGGCTTCGTGAATCCTGCCCTTACTCCCTGTGCAAGTGGCGTACTCCGGTGTAAGCCTATTTTAATTCCAAAAGACCTGCTGTCAGTTTAAGTCACTTACTTCAGTATAATACCTGTCACTAAAGCAGGTGTACACCGAGGGTCAAATTCCAAAAGATTTGTTATCAGTGTAATGACTTACTCTGGTGTAAGTCCAATGTAAACACTGGAGTAGGTCATTTACACCAAGAACAAGTTTTTTTTTTTATCTGACCCCTATTATAAGCCTGTTTTACAGATATGTCTCACAGCAAAGTAAGTCACTTACATCAAGAGCAAGTCTTTTAGAATTAGGTCAGTCACTGACACAGAGAACAAGTCTTTTGAAATCTGGCCCATTTTCTTTCGTTAAAATATTGCATATGTTTATGTTACCAATTTTCCATCAGTACCTCATCCACCCACCTAATCTGAACTCTTTATCAAGAACCAGACTGATACCCTCAGATAACCCATCACACCATGATCTTTATTCAATTTGTTGGATAACCCCCTGTCTCTTGACCCAGTTTTCACTTCATTACCAATGATTAGTCAAAAATCTTGATGACAACACTCTTCTAACTGGTTTTGTCTTCTGACATTGCACAAGTGAATCAGCCTCAATCTTTGCAATGTATTTTCCTCATTTGTTTACCAAGTAAGCCTGCATCTCAAAACATCTCTCACAGGGTCTGATTCAGTAACTTCCTTAAAGCGATAGTTTGCTACTGAGGTCTGACGTGCTTGAACCAGAGTTACACATGATTTTAGTGTGTGGCATTTCATTTTGTGCAGATGCTTTCTTAAACCATGCCACAAATGCCTCCTTACTTATATTTCTGCTGTATAATGGAATAAAAATGAATGTGAATCATTTTTACAATAAATATAGCTCTTTTTTCAAGGTATTCATTTGTTCAAAATATCTGTTGTATAGCTTGAAAAGAACAAATATTTATTCATAATTTAACTTCTCATGAAATTACTTTGCTAGGCAGGTATTATGTTACAGTACTACACATTATGTTTCTTCTATATGAGTTTAACTATTTTATTGTAAATAGTATTACAGTATCTGTTCATCCTTAGTTGATTGTTTTGGAATACCTGTTAGAAAAGCATCAAGTTAATTGAGAGCTTGTTTGTTTAACAAAGCAACAGTCATATAAATAGGTCTGCAGAGTAGGAACTGTATTGGCTGGGTGAATATGAGATGGTCTAAAAGCCATCTCTTTGTATGTATGCAAACTTTTGATACAGAAATCCATTAATAAAAACTGTCTGTAAGCCATTCACTATAAAACAAATGCACCATTGAAAAATTCACCCTGAATTATATTTTAAAGAAAAAGTATCTGTGTGTCCACTTTCAGTCCAGCAGAATTCTCATGTCTGCTGTTTGTATCTGTGATTTCATCCTTTTGGTCACCTCCAAAAGCTCATGGCAATAAGTAATGATACAGACATGGCCTGGCTTGTAATTAGAGGCTTTCACCCTCTTGCTCATTTCTCACATCTCTGTCACAACCTCATATAGTGTCTGCAAGGCTTCTGCCGCTGTTCACATCCCCCGGTTAGTCTGCTTTGCCCTCATACCTTCACTTGTGAACAATGTCCAATATACTTAAGCTCCTTCACCTGCAAACAAGGTCCAGGATACTTGAACTCCTCCACCGAAGCTTGCTGCTACCAACTCACCCCATCTGCTGGCATCAGTCCACATTTTGCAAGGAGAGAAGCATGGTCTGTTATTTGGGTGTGATAGTTGTCATCCCAACCACTCAAGTGTAAACTGGAAATCTCTTTTAGCTGAAAATAAGAGGACAGTATCATCTGCAAACAAAAATATTCAGTCCTCATATTACCAAACCTCAAGTGTTCCTTGATATCATAAGCATAACAATTTTAAAACTGTTACAGAATATTTATAAAAAAGATCGGATGTCTTGTCTAACCTGTTTAGTTCTGAATGAATGTGTTTCTTGGAAGAGGGCAGAGAAATTTAATATTAAACTATGGATGACTGATGCAAATAATTCATATTTGCCTAATGTTGTAAATCTAGCACTGGATGGGGAGTAATTTTTCACCATGGAGAACCTTGACTTTTTCATAACTGTGGATATCCTCCTGATCTGCTTTTCTTGTCAAGGTGTACTCTGCTTTTGTTGTAAGCAGTATGAATATGTACAAGGTGCTAGTCAAAAGGAGATGCTATGTACTTCACATATGCAGTATGATCATAAATATAGAATTTCATTGGCAGAACAGGAAGTAGGTCTGCAAACAATAACCTGAATAGCAATGTAATTGAGAGGATCATCTGATTTATGACAAGTGTGTAGATGAAGAAAAAGAAATGGAGGAGGTGCCCCCTGAAAAAGCATGGACCTGGGACACTGCCAAATTAAGGAGCTGAAGATGAAAATAAGAGCTAGGATTCACAGAGAGAGAGAGCTGTCTAAAATTCCTGAAACATAGCTAAGTCGTATGGAATTTTCCCAAACTGGTACCTATTCAGCTCAAAGTCAGAAAACAAAAAAGAACTTCTGTGGTCTTGAAACCAGAGCCAGGTCATAATCAAATGGGGCCCTAGGCAATCTAATGGAGCAGGGCCTCCCTTAGCCATTCCAGTGTTCCATTGCCTGGCTATTTCTCACCAGTCACCATAAACACTGTTCAAACCTGCAGTGTGCAGACTATTTTCTTCTTTACTTCTACAATGATTACAGAGATTTAAAACTTTTAATTTAAATTTTATAGTGCAAACACTGATAGCCATTTGCTAAACAAAACAATACAATCTCACAATGAAAACAGATGAAGCTTCTCTCCCCCGAAACTCACATTCATTGAAACAACATTGAAATCCCCATTCAAAGAAAGTGAATCTGGCCAGTGGTGGATTAAGTTTACCTTTGGGCTGTTTTCAAACTATAGGCCCCATGCACACATTTTTTAGGACCATGCATATATGCATATGTTCTTTGATGCACTATCCTCATTGCATTAAATTATATTCCTTGTATAATACAGCACCACTTGTTAGAGTGTGTTTTAAATTTGTAGGTTTGAACATTTTCCAGTATGCGATAAAACAAAACATATGAACCAATAGTGACAAAACTGCCCTTTAAAATATATTTCTACCACAAATGGGCATTCAAACTTTTGTCATTACAATTCACCAATATCAGTCAATATACACAATCTATGCAGAAGTAAAAGTTATTTGAATAATTTTACATTAACGAGATCTGTAACTAATATGGAACTTGCTGCTGTTAAACAACTTTACATTTCAGTGTTTTTTTGTACAAATTCAACACATGCTGCCCTTGAAGTATAAATTGCTCATGTTACATTTAAAAATAAATAGTAAGCTGGTAATATTGCAATAGGGAATTGCCTTCAAACCGTCAACACTTTCATAGTTATTAGACATCTCATCCAAAGGAGGGCACACTCAGGAGTGCAGCACCCCCACCTCCCTTATAGAGCTCTGCAATATTAGCACTCCATCTACATGGTGTGATTGAACAATCCACAGCCTTCTGCAACAAAGGCAAGTATGCTACCTGTTGTGCCACTTACACTGCTTTCAGAATTGATAGCACCAGAACTGATGATGGCAATTTGCTAAACAAAACAGTTACACATTGAAAACAGACTTAACATGAGCAATAGTAAACTTTTCTTCCTTTGAAACTTAACATTCTTTGAAAATGCACAGAGGCTCAGCAGTCCTTGAAAATGCACTGAAACTCAACAGTCCTTGAAAATGCACCTGCTGATGTCAGTTTGGTAGTTGGTGTGGAGGATTCGGGCTCTGGGGTCTTGCATTCAAGGTACAGCGTTTGAGCCTGAATAATCCAGTGTGATCTACTCCAATATTTACAATGTGCATGCATCTTTAGTATGATACATGTACAGGTGTTGCTAAGAATGCTCTCTGCATGCATCCTTAAAGAAGAGATGTGATGCATGCAGAGTAGATTCTTAAAGAAGACGTATAAATTTTCTTCCAGCACCCCAGCCATTTGACCCTATGCAACTGTCTAGGTTACCTAGTGCTAGATCTGTCCCTGCCTGAAACTGTAGCAGACTTGTTACAACTGTAACAAGCATCTTGCTACAGATATTACCACACACTAAGCTTCAGCCATACAGTATTGGCATTGATTTATAAGGTCACAATATCCTCATAACCTCATTAAGCAATACCAGTTCTACATTCTCACTCCATTTGCACCACCTATTGATCACGGTCCCCAATAAATTGCACAAAGGTAGCCTCCCCCACTACCTTGCACTAGTTACACCACTGGGCTATTCAAACACACTGATTGTGAGAAAGATGAATGGATAAAACAGACTGATATACAATGTATACTAATCAGGGGATAATAACACATAAAGAAAAAAATCCATGCAGATGACCAACACAGAAAATACAAATTTAGGAGGCCAACACAGTGGACCAATTCAAAGACATATAAAATGGAGGTGCTAGGTGCCTGTGCCCACCCACTTGGAATAATATAATTTGCAGAGTACATGATGAGAGCTATGTTAAGCATAATAGCAGCAATACCTCAGAAGTGTATGTTAGTAGTGGCCAATACAGCCAGTGATAGCATGCTGGTCATCATAGCTGCTCACGGTCTATATTAGGATACCAAAATGACATTCCGCCGAACACCTATTCATCGACCCGTAATCAGCGAAAATCACGTCAGTGATTCACTGAACTTACTAAGGGCAGTGAAATGGTTGTCCAAAGTATCACGGACCAATGTTTAGTTAAATTAAACCCACCCAAGTGGGGGGTTTGCCCCCCAACCCCCCCAACTATATATATCAACTCCGAGATTGCACTACACTGGAGAAAAGGGCAAAGTTCTGAATTTGTCTGTTGTGTTTTGGGTAACTGTTTCATTGCCCTTAGCAAATTCAGTGAATCACTGAAGCATTTTTTGCTGATTATGGGTTGATGAATAGGTGTTCACCAGAATGTAATTTTGGCGACCTAATACAGACCCGCTGCTCATACCACTGAAGACAACACAAAGAGCAACTCGCAAAACTCTGACAGATTGGCAGGTAACTGATTTCTTAACAGTAGACAATAGACAGGAATACAGTGGACTGCATTACCTATAAACTGATTCAAGGGGTTTGCTACATATGACCAGCCTAGCTACAAGAATTTTCCAGCACCCTAAGGGAAGCATGTAATGTATATCACAGGTTTCTGCATGACAAGTACCTAACCAGTTCCTCAACATTTTGATTCAACATGTGTAGGGGCACATCTTATTCCCAAGGATACCAGATGAGGTATTACAGCACCTTGCATACATACCTTGAGACTGCATGCTTCCCTGAGGGCCTGGGCTCCATAATTTGCAGCAAGCAGCAGTGGTTGTTATGAACTGCTGAGCTGTAAGTGTTTATGTTAAGTGCTGTTTAAGGAGCTCTCTCAAAAGAGTTGTACATGAGGCTTGTTTTAATACACATACAGCTTTTCAGGGTTATAGTAAAGTTAAAAGGTGAGATAAACGGAAGATTCCTTTATTCCATACATAGCATATGTTCTGGTACCTCGGCAATTCGCCTTCCATGAAGGCGAATTGCCGAGGTACCAGAACGTATGCTGTGTATGGAATAAAGGAATCTTCTGTTTATCTCACCTTTTGACTCCTGTGTTGGCGGTTTTTTGGATCGTGGTCTTTATTGCTATTTTGTTTGTTTTTTTCTATTATAGTAAAGTTAATAAGCAAAATTAAGTATGTGTTTTGTTACCCACTATGTGCCATTTATTGGAGGGGTATCTAGAATTATTAGGAGACGGTGGTGTATTGTTTTAAGTAATAAAGTTATGAGCAAAATTTTAAATAGTTGACCAAAATTTGCCCACCCTGATGAACAAAATGGTCGTCAGGAATCCCCAGAATCCTATTAATCACGACTCCAGGTTTACATGCAAGGAATTAGAAACCATAGTAGAACTAAATACCAGATGCAGCAACAACAGCTCACACACAACCAGGAATCCACCAAGCAGTTTTCTAAACAGTTGTATTTTATTCAGATAAAATGTCGCTTAGTGCTTTGACTAAAAATCCTTTTCAGAGTATAAAAAACACAAATAACACACATCCTTTATATACAATAATTATTCAATAAAATAACTAAAGTAATTATATAATTACAAAACATTTAGCCAATTAAAACCCTCCAATTACATTCTGTATTAAGTCCCTTAGGGACTAAATGTTTATACTTTAATATAAAAATAGATTATTTTTGTAATAGTTTAATTTTCAAAAGAGAAGTATCGAACCAATTCACCTTAACCTGTTCTATATACTGACCTGGAGTCCTACCACGTTACTATTATGATATTCTTTAAAATGTGCAGTAACTGGGCTCTCTGTCTTATACTTCTTTATGTCCCTAATATGTTCTAACATTCTAACTATAAATGCCCTTTTACTTTCACTAACATAATATTTGTTACATGAGCATCTATGTACATAGACAACCCCGTCAGTATGACATCTAAAAATATTTTGTGTCTCATATTTTTTTCCATTAATATTTGGGAACAGCCTAACCACAAAATTATAACAGGAACACCTTCCACAAGGGAAGGTCCCTTTAAGGCTACTTCCCCTTTCAATATTAACCTTAGGAGCTACAAATCTGCCTCTAACTATTATAGCTCCTATGCTCCTTCCATACTTGTATGATACGCAGGGCCTTTCTTCCAAAATAACACAAAATTGTTTTTGTTGTACCAGAAATCCCCCCCCAAAAAAAACAAAAACTAAGTGATTGCACTAGATCTACACTAAACAAACTGTATTTAGTTACAAAAAATCTTTTTCTTCTTATCTGTATTATTATCCAGTGGTACATATTTTCTATAACATCTGCCCATAGATTTTTGTACCTTTTCAAGACCTTCTACCCACACGTTTTGGTCATAGATACTCATTTCAAACACAGAAAAAACTCTCTTTTACCTCTTTTTCAATAGTTCTTCCTAGACTACATGAGATGAAATGTGAAGTTTTTAAGTTTGTTAGAAAATTGTATTTGAAAAATTATTTTAAGAATGACATGGATTTAGGCACTACTTTTTGTGATATAGCAAATAATGAAAGTGATGTGAGCTTTAATAGCAGTAATGACAGCTTTTATTCATGATTATCTGATGATGGGATTAATGTTTATTTTCAACTGGATACAAATGCTGTAGTTTATAAGGGTGATTTTATGCCTCCATTTATTAATGACAACATTTCTCATTTTTCTACGCTGCTTAATTATGACATTGAAGTGAAAGTTAATGAATTTATGAGCAACCTGAGAAATGATCAATATATTTTGACAAGAGAAGAATGGAAATGTTTGAATTCCTTAAGTAAATGTAAAGATTTGCTATTTAAACCAGCTGACAAGGGGGGAAAATTTGTTGTAATGTATTATGTTCAGTATTTAAAGATGAGTTATCAGCATTTAAATTATAATAATGTGTTGATTGTGGTGAATATGAAAATGCATTAGAAAATTACAAGGAACTGTCACATAAAGGTTTTAGATGGGGATATTTTCAAAATATGATATGGATAAGAAATTTAAAAGTGAAAAATGTAGTATGGTGCTTTTTTCTGTTTACCTAAGATTCAAAGAACTATGACAGACCTTTCAGGTCATCCCATTCTTTCAGCATGTAATTTTTTCACATAATTTAACTACCTTCTTATATAGTTCTCTCCTACCTGTAGTAGTAAAGTTACCTTCTTGTATTCAAGATGTTTTTGATTTTTTGAAAAAAACATAGAGGGTTAAATGGGAACAGGAAATATCTTTTGTTACACTGGATTTATCTAGCTTATATACCAGTATACAGCATAGGTTTGGTTTGGAAGCATTGTGTCACTTTTTAGGTGATAGTCCTGTGTCTAGTCATATTATTTGAGTTACTAGATTTTTGTTTAAAGAAGAATTTCTTTGAATTTAATGGTACATTATTTAAACAGCTACAGGGTACAGCCATGGGGGGCAGCATTTGCCCCATATATGCAAATCTGTTTATGGGTTTCTTTGAAAATGAATATATTTATAGAAAATATTTTTAATAAATATGTTATTAATTATTTTAAATTTATTGATGACTTGATTTTTATTTGTAAAGGTGGTTGGCATGAGGTGAAAGATTTTGTTGAAAGTTTAAATAATAATAACTTTCAGCTAAAATTTGATAGTCTACAAGTGGGGCACAGAGTATCAATTCTTTATTGAATAGGGTTCATTGAAAATTTGAAAGTGGTAACCAGTTTCTCCATGGTAGAAACAGATTATGATATATAACATATGGAGAGTTTATAAGACTGTGTAGGCTGTGTAGTAGGGACCAAACTTTTGAAAAAGAGGTAGAAAAGAGTTTTTCCATGTTTGAAAGGAGAGGCTATGACAAAAAAGTGTTGGCAGAAGGTCTTGAAATGGTACAAAAGTCTATGGGTAATAATCCCATAGGTAGATTTTATAAAAAATATGTACCGTTGGATAATACAGATAAGAAGAAAGAGAAGGTCATTTTTATAACTAAATACAGTTTGTTTAGTGTAGATCTAGTGAAATCACTTAATTTGTTTGCGGCTTTCTGGTGCAACAAAAAAAAATTGTGATATTTTGGAAGAAAGACCCTGTGTATCATACAAGCATGGAAGGAGCATAGGAGAAATAATAGTTAGATTTGTAGCTCCTAAGATTAATATTGGAAAAGGAAGTAGCCCTAAAGGGACCTTCCCTTATGGTAGGTGTTCCTTTTGTAATTTTGTGGTTAGGCTGTTCCCAAATATTAATGAAAATAATATGAAACACAAAATATTTTTAGATGTCATACTGAGGGGGCTGTCTATGTAGTTAGATGCCCATATAATAAATATTAGGTTGGTGAAAGTAAAAGGGCTCTTAAAGTTAGAATTTTAGAACATATTAGGGACATAAAGAAGTGTAAGACAGAGAGCCCAGTTGCTACACATTTTAAAGAATGTCATGAGAGTAACATGGAAGGACTTCAGGTCAGTTAAGGTGGATAAGTTCGATACTTCTCTTTTGAAACTTTAGTATAAACCTTTAGTTCCTAAGGGACTTAATACAGAATGTGTTTGGAGGGTTTTAATTGCGTAAAAGTTTTGTAATGATATGACCACTTTTGTCATTTTATCAGACAATTAGGGGAACTTGGTTTGTATATAAAGGGTATGTGTTATTTGTGTTTTTTATATTCTGAAAATGATTTTTAGCCAAAGCACTAAGAGAGATTTTATCTGAATAAATACTACTGTTTAGAAAACTGCTTGGTGGATTCCTGGTTGTGTGTGAGCTGTTGTTGCTGCATCTGGTATGTGGTTCTACTATGGTTTCTACCTGCTGCAATTTAAAGGCCAATGAAGCCTTTAACCAACTACCTAGAATTTTTGTGAGAGCAATATAGACCCAACAACGAGGTCCACAAAAAGCTTTATTCTTCCTTCTAATGAACTGTCAGCTTCAAAGCTTCAAAGAAAGAGGCAAGAGATACAAGAATCTGTATCAATTGGACAACGCTCTGTTTTGGCAGCTATGTCTCCTGAATTACGGGTACTTTTTGATCAGTTAGATAAGCTCTGTACATTTTAATTTACTAAACCTGCAATGATATCTGAATTGGAAATAGTTTGCAGGAAAAGAATAAAAGAATAAAATACTACTGGAGCAAAAACAGAGTCAGCATGTAAAGAGCAAGCTTCATTTTAGAAAGAGCTGATACCAGTTGTGTTAGTTAAAATGGATGGTGGAGCAAAAACAGATGTCTGTGGAGTTTTTTCTGCCCACTTGTACCCAAGAGAACAAATTAGAACTAAAACAGATGTATGTGTTTGTGTTCAGTTAGCATCCACCCACGTGTGTGTGTGTGTGTGTGTGTGTGTGTGTGTGTGTGTGTGTGTGTGTGTGTGTGTGTGTGTGTGTGTGTGTGTGTGTGTTTATAGAATGAATCAGATATCATATAAGGCACCCAAGAACAGGTAAACAGTCATCAGAATTTTATAGTTCTCATCACACTCTTATCATCACTCTGTGACAATTGGGAATCAGACATCATCAGTCCCAGAACAGGTAATGCCAATCATTTGAGTTTCATGATTAAAATTACTCAGAAAAATGCATACATTTTTTTTACCCTGTCCTATTTTTAAGTAGGGATAGGAGCAGCATCTGGTTAAGTGAACTGCTCAGTCATCTAGTAAACAAATGAAGGCAGGAAGAATCAAACTTTGTACCTGCAGAGAACAGCTCAAAAAGAGCTTAGAGCCTTAATCCTTTACAATAACCACCAGATATTCATTAACATCCTCATTTTTTGCTAAAGCACTGATGATTACAGTCAGTCAAGCCTGATAGTCATTACAGTTACATTGTTCTTGTTCAGAAAATGCATGATGGTGCAAAACCTGTTACATTGTTAGCATATGAAGTGAATTAAAGTAACCTGCATCTTATCCGTTGCTGATTTTCCAAAGTGTCTCTGACTTTGCCTTATATTTATGTCCTGTCCCTTAACTTCTTTTTTTTTCCAGTAAACCATTAAGGATTACAGTCTGTCAGTAATGCCAGTCATTACAGTTTCATAGATTTTATTGTTTAGAAAATGCATGCCCATGTCACATCTATTGTTCTATTAACTTTTTAATTGAATTACAGTTGTCTGGTAATTAAATTAATTAAATTAATTTAAATTAATCAAAATGTTAATTAACTGCTTCCTGTAGTCAAAGTACAGGGTTTGAATCTTTCCATCACTTGCTTGCTGTATGACTTTAAGTTAACCACTAAGTACTCTTGGATCACTTCACCAAAAGGGACACTTTATTCAACGGGTTTAATAGGCTGACAAATAGGTAAAATGACATATTTAATATCTGTACCCCTATTACTTTTGGTTTTGTCCATAACTCCTGAGCAAAGAATTTCAGACATATTTTGGTCATTTCATTGTAAAAGTTGTGACCTCCTGGCAAATTATGAAATGCATTCACTAAATAATGACAGGCAGGTATGTTTCAGACTTTTTATCCTCAAGAAAAATGTTTGCTAATGCAAAGGTTGTTAGTCTAACACCTAAGTATTTTAGAAAAATATTTACAATCTGTTCCTGATCCTGATTTTGAGTGCTTGACTCTACTTGTTTAGCTAAGAAGCTGGGAGGGTGCAGGAGTGCAACGAGTTGCACTGTACAGTTCTTAAAACAGCAAGTTGAAATGCACTTCTAGGTTATTACTTATGTATTTGTTCATTCATTTAAATGCAAACAGACATCTGATATTTTGAAGTCATACAAGGGGCTGTAATTAAGGTGTGTGTGTGTGTGTGTGTGTGTGTGTGTGTGTGTGTGTGTGTGTGTGTGTGTGTGTGTGTGTGTGTGTGTGTGTGTGTATGCGTGTATAATACTTAATTCCTGCATCCCACGGTAGTTATGGTATAAAGGAAGAAATTGATCATCATATGATCCATGTTCTTTGCATAATATACTTGGTTTCCTTGTTTTGTTGACTTATAGCAATGTTTATCATCTGGCTGTGAATAAACTGGACAGCATAAAGTCTGAGTTTAATGTTAATATTTCAATTTTGAATACATGGTTAATTTAGCTTGTTTATGGCAGGTACAAAGGTATGAAATACATTGTCTCTGGGTTACAACAGTTTGTCTGGCACTTACTGCAGATGATTAAGGCGATGAGTTACTTTCTGTAGTGCAGGGTTTGATTCCATCAACCTTTGCTTGTCTTCATTTTCCCCAAAGAGAGATATTGAATGATTTTTTTATCATTTCACGGGTTATTTTGCAACAGGAATGACTCTGTTAATGTACTGTTGTCAGATCATTTATGTTTTTTGAGTTCCCTTTTTATTGACTTTTGGATTCCTATATTGTTTTTGGATTTAGCACACTGTTACATAATGATTTTGTTTCTGGTTATTTTAGCTACACTATTTCACTTCAAAAGGCTTTACCTTACTGACCTGTTGTGTTATTTTTTCTTGATCGGTTATTGTGTACTCGTTCTTATGGACAAAGGTCCCTTTAAATTGATCTTTTCCTGCTTTCATGTACAGATATGCTGATCATGTGATTTTTATATGTGAATGTTGTTTGATACATAATGATTACTTTGTTTTGTGTGTATTAGAATGCATTGATAAAGCCTTTATAGGAGAAACTGTTGTATGCAGCTTGAGCAAATCACCATTTTATGAAGTAACTGCTTAGTGATTTTATTTCAATTTGAATTGTTTATTTCACTAGCCTCCATGCAACTTCTGTGGATTATAAATAAGTGTGTGTGTGTGTGTGTGTGTGTGTGTGTGTGTGTGTGTGTGTGTGTGTGTGTGTGTGTGTGTGTGTATATGTGCACACGCGTGCATATACATCTGTGTGTGTTGTGTGATCCCTTAATTTTGTCAAATGACACAATTTCAAAAGTTTCCCTGCCTACCAAATTTGGTTTACTGGAAAATTGTTGACAGTGGTGCGAAATCACTACAATACCAGGATTGAGGAATTTGCCATTTTCCTAGGTATTTTACCATCACTGATTTGATATATGTAATTAGTGAGGGACGTGAGGGTGCAGGAGGTTTACTTCCCTTCAGAAATGTAGTTTTTTTTTAATTGTGTGAACAAAGATTGCCTTAGAGTGTGACATATATATGCTCAACATTTTTGTATTCTTTTATGTTCAGCATTTTTCATGTTGACCTTTTGCAGTCTCTGTCGAGTTAAGTGGTTACCACATTTTGTCAACTTAGTTTATGTCAAAAGGTGTCTTTTGCGTTGACATACAGTTATAATAATTAGTGTATTTTAAGTGTATTTATACTGAAGCCTCAATCATTGGAAAGGAATGCAGGACAAATATAAATTTGTGGATTTTGTTGTAGTTTCAATGAAAAAGAACTGCAGCTGTTTGTTTAAATATGCAGTTTCATCAAGTGGTTTCAAAAGATCAACTGGTTCTGTGTGTATGTTGATCTGTTAACAAGGATCATATATATATATATATATATATATATATATATATATATATATATATGGGTCATGTACAGATGCTCGACTGCATCTTTCACCGAATCCCAAATTGGTGAGCATACTTGCGCAAAAGTGCTGTTCACCAAACCAATATTAAAGTAGGGGGGTACAGGGGGGCTTGCTCCCCTGCATTCAAGTAGATTTTGTGGGTTTTGTTTTTAACATACTTTAACAAAAGCACTTTTTTGATGAAAGCGCTTTCATTAAAGTGTGCTCAGTGGTAATGGATTCAGGCTTTTGATCTTTCGATCAAAAGTCCTAGATCCATATATATATATATATATATATATATATATATATATATATATGTGTGTGTGTGTGTAGAGAGAGAGAGAGAGAGTTGCAGATCAATATAATAAGATTCTTTTGTGTTGCCCCACCACTGGACCAGTAAACAAGTAGCCTCATTCCTCACCACTGGCACCACAGTGGGGGACATACATTGGGAGGATGGCAAGTACACGCACAGTATTTCCAGATGCAGCTCTCTGTATCAAGTGCAGTTTCCCTAAGAGCACACAGAGACCACAGTCAATCTGGGGCTGGTTTCTCCCTCTTTCACCAGGTCCTCAGTAAGACTCCCACTGGCACAGCTATAGAATTGAGATCTTAGCTGAGTGGCCAAGCCAAGACCTCCAGCACCCTCTCAGACCATTTTCTGTATGTTTTCCCCTATGTAAAATTGATCACAAGTAGATTCCTGCATAAGCAATGTTTCTCTGGCAAAATAAATGTCTCTTAAAAGCTACAGTGATGTTACAATGTTTAAAAACGTAATCTTTACCTGTGTAAATATACTGAGAACAAATATACAATTGCCGCAAGTGAACATGCCCATTCATTCATTTAACCCGCCTTAATAATAAAAAGATGCATCAGAACACTCAAACTTGTGTTTTAATGTTATTGCCTTCTTTTATAAGCAAAGCAAGGGTTGCCATTTAGTTCACTGCTGAGATTTCTGCTATTTTTTGATAATATCCCAGTTCCTTAAAATAATGTCTTTGATTGGCCTCATGTCAAAGCTTCACGTTCGATCGGTACTGGATTATTCAGATTTCTGGGAGGCTGAAGCCATGTAATAAAATAGGTTTAAATTTGGTAGCATGTGCTATGCTGACTTCATTATAGAAGCAATCAATTATATAAGTTCATTGGGGTATTTTCTCTTGAGAAACAGGCTGCTGAGAAAAATACTATGTATTTCAAATTTGAAGTCACTACTAACTATCCTTGAATGTCTAATGAACTGTCCTCTGGTAATATTGATCTTCATAAACAGAGGGTGCTGGCTTGTAAAGTGGAGGAAGTTGTTCTGAAAGGTCTTCTTGTGGAAGACCGTGGAATCCAATTTAAGCATGTCAGATTCAAATGTAATTTCCTTATTCAAATACTGTTTTTTAGAACCAATACCAGACACCACAAAGTTGAAGAATGGGATACTTTGAGAAAGTATTTGGACAGAAAGGTCAAGTTGGCGCTTGTTCCCATGCCAGAAGAAAAATATGTCATCGATGTAACAAAGATAAAGTCTCATATCTTGAAAGCCAGACAGCTGGATTAATGTGCCCCTCTCCCAAGAGCTCAGAACAAGGTTCACATACATTGGGGCTATTTTAGACCCCATCACTACCCCTTTTACTTGCTGGTATACTTTATTGTTAAAGTAAAAGGAGTTATTGTTGAGCACAACTGAAATAAGGGTGCAGTGGTGCCTTTTTTTTTTTTTTTGGAAAAAGCCATATATTTGGACAGTGGCTGTGAGTGAGGGATAGCCCTTCATTGTGGGGTATGTTCATATAAAGTAATTCTATGTCCAAAGTGACTAAAATCCAATTGTGATCATGAAAATCCAGTTGAGACAGTTCATCTAAGAATGTCCACGAGTCCCTGAGATAAAATGGGGTGGACTGAACTACTGGATTCAATAAGGAATCTTTGTATTCAGCTATTTTTCAGTTTTGTTCTCTAGTTAGAAATAACATGTCTAAAGGGGAGGGTTGACTGCATCCTTGTGCATCTTAGATATTCAAACATTTTACCAAGGCTGGGGTTAGGGACAGACATGTGTAGAAACTCTTCTAATGTTAACCAGGCTGGAGTCTCCATTGCTATCGACCATCAGGAATTTTAAGTTAAATTTTCTTGTGCAAGTCTAAAGAAGATTCGGGAGGTAAGCTCTTTGTGCAGCTATGAAAGTGAATCCTCTGTTTAGCACTTGTAAATGTTCTTTGATAAGGGTAATATAAAGTGTGTGTATATGTGAATGTGTGTTAATGCACACATACCTGAGCATGAGAGGCTTGCTTTGTGTCTGTTGTACCAGTGTAGCATTTCTCCCTGAAGGTCACTGTTACACAGTAACTTCTTTCAATGCATTGACCTCTGTGGCTTCATTGTTACCCATTTTGGTTTCAAATGTGATGTATT
The DNA here is from genome assembly GCF_019279795.1 of Protopterus annectens. NCBI lineage: Eukaryota > Metazoa > Chordata > Ceratodontiformes > Protopteridae > Protopterus > Protopterus annectens. The sequence continues at coordinate 1,294,107,580 of NC_056741.1, forward strand.
ATTTGCTATCCTGCCCATCAGCAAATGTGCTGTACACTATCTGTCCATGTGGCAGGCAGTAACATGTCTGTTCGGCAGCCCTGCTACACTGACGGTTTTGAATTACATATAAACATTTTTCTGATCCTTGGCCTTGTGCAGTGTGTACAGTGTTTATGAGACCTGACTTCACATCTTAGTCTCTTCTTTACAAAGTGGGGCATTCTGAATAGTATGTTGTTATATGTAATAAGTATAACATGGTAGGGGGGACAATCCACCCTTGTTGCATGCTCACATAAACTAATTATCCCTTCAAGCCAATGGTAACCAACTTGACCTGATAACCAGTGCTTCCCTGTCAACTAATCACCTTTGTTATCCATCTATAGTCTGTTTCCATCAAGCTGATCTCCTTATCAATATATGATCTTCAAGAATATATACAGTATCCCAAGTAAGACAGTAAAGCCTTAGTGTCCTTTCTTCTTAAAAAGCTGAATCATTGTGAGTGGTATTGTCATACCCACTCACTCAGCCACTGGCACAGGCAAAAGTTTTCCTTTAAAAAGACAAGAATATTATCATGATGTAGTGATCTGTTTAGAAGATTGTAACAAAATCTGAGGAGTTATATAAAAATTCCATTGGTAGCTGTCTTGAGAGCTTCTCAGAGGAAATCAGCATTCAACGTGCATTTCAAATTCATTGATAC
>NC_056741.1:1294113273-1294116169 GCF_019279795.1 Protopterus annectens
GCAGATATCAGGGGTAGCCATGGGCACCCCCAGTGCAAACACTTATGCAAACTTGGTAATGCATAAGTGGGAAAGAGATTTTGTTTTTACTCACCCGTTGTTCAGGAAAATATTGGCTTATTACCGTTTTGTAGATGATATCCTATTGGTTTGGGAAGGCTCTAAAGAAGAGTTCATTGAGTTCAAAAACCACTTGGAAACTACCACAACATTTCTTAAATTTACAGCACATATGTCCTATGAATCAGTGAATTTCTTAGATGTATGTCTTAACATAAGTAACGGTAAGTTAGGTTCTACCCTGTTTAGAAAAGCCTGCTGGAGAAATTCCATATTGTGCTATGATAGTATGCATCCCCGTCATGTTTTTAAGGGGATAGTAAGGAGTCAGTTCATTAGAATATCCAAAATCTGTAAAAACAAAGATGACTTGACCCGTGAAGCAGACAATTTGGAGAGTATTTTTCTTGAAAGAAAGTATGAAGAAAAATTAGTGAAAAATATTAGGTCACAAGACTTGAAAGAAGTAGAAATTCCAAACTTATTGTTAGAAAATAACTTTACATATGAGACGGAATGTAAAAACCTACCCTGTCCTGCAGGGAAACTAAGTTTCTTCACTACTTATACCAATGATAGTCCAAATATCAGGAGAATAATTAGTAACAATTGGAAAGTGTTAATGACTGATGATTATACACAACAACTAGTAGGCAAGACACCCCACTTTGTTTATAGGAGCAATAAAAGTCTTAAAAGAATGCTCTGTGACAAACCTAGCAAAATAGGACAGAAGTTGGTTGAGAAAGCAGGTACTTATCCTTGCAACCACTGCAACTATTGTAAGTTTATTACTAGTGAACAAGTCTTTACACATCCTGAAACTAAATATGTCTTTAAGCCAAGGTTTTTAGCTACCTGTGATAGCTCAGGACTGATCTATTTAGCTACCTGTGAACAATGCTCCGCATTTTATGTTGGTTTAACAAAACGTAAGCTTAAAAATAGAGTGTACAACCATGTTTATGATATTAAGAAATTAAATGAATTGAATGCTCTAGCGAAACACATACAATGTTATCCAGATCATTCATTTGTGTTCAGAGTACTTGAAATAGTAGAACCAAATGCCAGGGGAGGAGATTATATCAACTTATTAGAACTTAAAGAACTAAAATGGATTTTTAGATTAAAAGGGCATTACCACCCAGGTCTGAACCTTTACGTTTCAATCAAACCATACCTTAATGCACGCAGGTAACTGTTTGTGAGTTTATATTATTACAATACATTTTCTTACTTATATATGAAATGCAGTACTTGAAGTATGACTTGATTTCCTTTTAACTAGATTGACGTACGTGTTTAGTGATAGTTTCTACTTTGTTGTACCAACATTTTATATATCATATGTATGGTTATTATTGTTGTTTACATTCACCCCCCCCCCTTTAATTCACACTAGTTTTTATAATGGCTTTTTAACAGTTTTATAAAATTGTTTAATATATATATATTTTTATATATGTATAACAGTAATTAGTACGTATATGTTTGTTTTAACCCTCAGGGTTTCTTATTAATGAATTCTGAAATAATATATATTTATTATTCATTTCAATTTATTCTTACTAACATATTTCTATTAAAGTACTTACATGTTTATATTTACACATTCAATACCTATATATTTACTTTCTTGAATGTGTTGTATATCCTTAAATTGAGGTTATTTGTTAGAAATATGCTTTATCTGTTCTGGTTTCTTTGGTACATATATATGCCACAAAATAATCAAATTACTTCTTTATTCTATATTCATAGAGAAGGTTCAGCATTTGTCCAGTTTACATAGTATTTCAAAGTTCCTTTTGTACAAGTGTTTTTAGAGTATGCCCTCTCAATGTAGCTGTTTTAAATTGTTTTAAATTGTTTTATTGAATTATTGAATGTGTTTAATTAATTGTCATTAAATAATTAAGTGTTTATGTCTTTGTATAAAAAGCTGTTAGTTTGTTGAAACATTTATGGTCTGAAGAAGCGTACAGGAAGCGCTTACCATAATTAAATAAATTATACAGTTATTCAAAGTTTTACTGAGTCGTGTTGAGTCCGAAGTTTACTATTTACTATACTAACATTCATATTATATAACATCCCTTGACAAACGTTTACAGGATTAGTTCCTTATCAACTCTACACCCAGCTTGTATGGTCTTATCCTTTGTACATCACCACTAAGAGACCTCCAGTCTACCCCCATACCAAATGAGAAGAGGAATGTTTGGCATTGCTACATTTCTTTCCATTCATCATAGATAGTCATTTGTCTGAAATGCTAATCCTTTTCTTGTTTATTTAATGTTTATTAACCAGAATTAAGACATGATCTAAAGTGAGCACCCCTTTCAGACATGTTTCGAGCCTAAAGCAATACAAAACAGAACATATTGTGCAAGCATAGCAGTCACCATGCAGATGCATTATTACACAATTCCACCCACATACATAGCAATAGTTTGAGTGATTAATCTGTAAAGTATAAGGAAACACCCAGAGCAAATGCTTGCAAGGTGCATGTGCTAATTAACTAGTCACCAAAATATAATGTTTCAGAAATATGAAGAAAAAAAGGCTCTGCAGATAAGAGGGCAGCAAGAGAAAACTTAGATCATGGAAGAGCAAGGTGCTGACATGAAAGAAGGAAAAGTAAAGAAAATAAAGGTGAGAAGGACATAGCATAGACACTCTGTGAAAAAGTTCTGCTGCACAACTAAAGTATATGTAAAATCAGGGTGTACGAAAGTTATTTATAGAGGATGCCCATTGCATTCACTTGTTGCCCTAAGAATTAAGATTGGGATAAGCTTGGAGTCATACTTGAACGCTGTCAGCG
>NC_056741.1:1294116669-1294199243 GCF_019279795.1 Protopterus annectens
TATTATGTTACAGTGGATAAGAGCAAACATGATACTACACATTATGTTTCTTCTATACGAGTTTAACTATTTTCATTGTAAATAGTATTACAGTATCTGTTCATCCTTAGCTGATTGTTTTGCATTACCTGTTAGAAAAGCATTAAGTTAATTGAGAGCTTGTTTGTTTAACAAAGCAACAGTCATATAAATAGGTCTGCAGATCAGGAACTGTATTGGCTGGGTGAATATGAGATGGTCTAAAAGCCATCTCTTTGTATGTATACATACTTTTGGTACAGAAATCTATTAATAAAAACTGTCTGTAAGCCATTCACTATAAAACAAATGCACCATTGAAAAATTCACCCTTAATTATATTTTAAAGGAAAAGTATCTCTGTGTCAACTTTCAGTCCAGCAGAATTCTCATGTCTGCTGTTTGTATCTGTGATTTCATCCTTTTGGTCACCTCCAAAAGCTCATGGTAATAAGTTATGATACAGACATGGCCTGGCTTATAATTAGAGACTTTTACCCTCTTGCTCAGGTCTCACATCTCTGTCACAGCCTCATAGAGTGCCTGCAAGGCTTCTGCCACTGTACACATCCCCTGGTTAGTCTGCTTTGCCCTCATACCTTCACTTGTGAAAAATGTCCAATATACTTAAGCTCCTTCATGTGTAAACAAGGTCCAAGATACTTGAACTCCTCCACCGAAGGTTGCTGCCACCCACTCACCCCATCTGCTGGCATCAGTCCACATTTTGTGAGGAGAGAAGCATGGTCTGTTATTTGGGTGTGATAGTTGTCATCCCAACCACTCAAGTGTAAATTGGAAATTTCTTTTAGCTGAAAATAAGAGAACAGCATCATCTGCAAACAAAAATATTCAGTCCTCATATTACCAAACCTCAAGTGTTCCTTGATATCATATGCATAACAATTTTAAAAGTGTACAGAATATTTATAAAAAGATCTGATGTCTTGGCTAACCTGTTTAGTTCTGAATGAATGTACTTCTTGGAGGAGGGCAGAGAAATTTAATATTAAACTATGGGTGACTAATACAAATAATTCATATTTGCCTAATGTTGTAAATCTAGCACTGGATGGGGAGTAATTTTTCACCATGGGGAACCTTGACTTTTTCATAAATGTGGATATCCCCCTGATCTGCTTTTCTTGTCAAGATGTACTCTGCTTTTGTTGTAAGCAGTATGAATATGTACAAGATGCTAGTCAAAAGGAGATGCTATGTACTTCACATATGCAGTATGATCATAAATATAGAATTTCATTGGCAGAACAGGAAGTAGGTCTGCAAACAATAACCTGAATAGCAGTGTAATTGAGAGGATCATCTGATTTATGACAAGCGTGTAGATAAACTAAAAGAAATGGAGGAGGTGCCCCCTGAAAAAGCATGGACCTGGGACACTGCCAAATTAAGGAGCTGAAGATGAAAATAAGGGCTAGGATTCACAGAGAGAGAGCTGTCTAAAATTCTTAAACCATAGCTAAGTCGTATGGAATTTTCCCAAACTGGTACCTATTCAGCTCAAAGTCAAAAAACAAAAAAGGACTTCTGTGTCTTGATACCAGAGCCAGATCATGATCAAATAGGGCCCTAGGCAATCTAATGGAGCAGGGCCTCCCCCCAGCCATTCCAGTGTTCCATTGCCTGGCTATTTCTCACCAGTCACCATAAACACTGTTCAAACCTGCAGTGTGCAGACTATTTTCTTCTTTACTTCTACAATGATTACAGAGATTTAAAACTTTTAATTTAAATTTTATAGTGCAAACACTGATAGCCATTTGCTAAACAAAACAATACAATCTCACAACAAAAACAGATGAAGCTTCTCTCCCCCAAAACTCACATTCATTGAAACAACATTGAACCCCCCATTCAAAGAAAGTGAATCTGGCCAGTGGTGGATTAAGTTTACCTTTGGGCTGTTTTCAAACTATAGGCCCCATGCACACATTTTTTAGGACCATGCATATATGCATATGTTCTTTGATGCACTATCCTCATTGTATTAAATTATATTCCTTGTATAATACAGCACCACTTGTTAGAGTGTGGTTTAAATTTGTAGGTTTGAACATTTTCCAGTATGCAATAAAACAAAACATATGAACCAATAGTGACAAAACTACCCTTTAAAATACATTTCTACCACAAATGGGCACTCAAACTTTTGTCATTACAATTCACCAATATCAGTCAATATACACAATCTCTGCAGAAGTAAAAGTTATTTGAATAATTTTACATTAACAAGATCTGTAACTAATATATAAGTTGCTGCTGTTACACAATTTTACATTTCAGTGTTTTTGTACAAATTCAACACATGCTGCCCTTGAAGTATAAATTGCTCATATTACATTTAAAAATAAATAGTAAGCTGGTAATATTGCAGTAGGGAATGGCCTCTAAATGGTCAACAGTTTCATAGTTATTAGACATCTCATCCAAAGGAGGGCACACTCAGGAGTGCAGCACCCCCATCTCCCTTATAGAGCTCTGCAATATCAGCACTCCATCTACATGGTGTGGTTGTACAATCCACAGCCTTCTGCAACAAAGGCAAGTATGCTGCCTGTTGTACCACTAACACTGCTTTCATAACTGATAGCACCAGAACTGATGATGGCCATTTGCTAAACAAAACAGTTACACATGGAAAACAGACTTAACATGAGCAATAATAAACTTCTTTTCCTTTGAAACTTAACATTCCTTGAAAATGCACAGAAGCTCAGCAGTCCTTGAAAATGCACTGGAACTCAATATTTTTTGAAAATGCACTGAAACTCAACAGTCCTTGAAAATGCACTGAAACTCAACAGTCCTTGAAAATGCACCTGCTGATATCAGTTTGGTACTTGGTGTAGAGGATTCGGGCTCTGGGGTCTTGCATTCAAGGTACAGGGTTTGAGAATGAATAAGTTAACCAATCTGCCATCTCTGACTGGGGTGTTTTACACACATTTACACACATACTGTGCACTCTCATACACCTAATATGTTCTTGGTGTTTGTTTGCCTCACTCATCAGAACAGCAATTTTAAAAAAAATCTGTGTTGGCTCATCTTGTAAAAATCCAGTGTGATCTACTTCAATATTTACAATGTGCATGCATCTTTAGTATGACACGTGTACAGGTGTTGCTAAGAATGCACTCTACATGCATCCTTAAAGAAGAGATGTGACATATGCAAAGTGCATTCTTAAAGAAGACGTATAAATTTTGTTGCAGCACCCCAGCCATTTGACCCTATGCAACTGTCTAGGTTACCTAGTGCTGGATCTGTCCCTACCTGAAACTGTAGCAGACCTGTTACAACTGTAACAAGCATCTTCCTACAGATATTACCACACACTAAGCTTCAGCCATACAGTATTGGTATTGATTTATAAAGTCACAATATACTCATAATCTCATTAAGCAATACCAGTACTACAGTCTCACTCCATTTGCACTACCTACTGATCACGGTACCTAATAAATTGCACAGAGGTAGCCTCCGCCACCATCTTGCTCTAGTTACACCACTGAGCAATTCAAAGACACTGATTGTGAGAAAGATGAATGGATAAAACAGACTGATACACAATGTATACTAATGAGGGGACAATGACACATAAAGAAAAAAACCCATGCAGATGACCAACACAGAAAATATAAATGTAGGACGCCAACACAGTGGACCAGTTCAAAGACATATAAAATGGAGGTGCTAGGCACCTGTGCCTACCCACTTGGAATAATATCATTTACAAAGTACATGATGAGAGCTATGTTAAGCATAATAGCAGCAATACCTCAGAAGTGTACTGGCCAATACAGCCAGTGACAGCATGCTTGTCAACATAGCTGCTCACAGTCTATCTTAGGATGCCAAAATGACATTCCGCTGAACACCTATTCATCGACCCGTAATCACCGAAAATTGCCTCAGTGATTCGCTGAACTTACTAAGGGCAATGAAATAGTTGCCTAAAGTATCATGGACCAATGTGTAGTTAAATCAAACCCACCCAAGTGGGGGGCTTTGCCCCCACAACCCCCTAACTATATATATATATATATATATATATATATATATATATATATATATATATATATATATAGTCTGTTGTGCTTTGGGTAACTATTTCATTGTCCTTAGCAAATTCAGTGAATCACTGAAGCAATTTTTGCTGATTATGGGTTGATGAATAGGTGTTCACCAGAATGTAATTTCGGCAACCTAATATAGACCCGCTGCTCATACCACTGAAGACAATACAGAGAGCAACTCGTAAATCTCTGACAGATTGGCAGATAACTGATCTCTTCACAGTAGACAATAGACAGGAATACAGAGAACTGCATTACCTATAAACTGAATCAAGTGGTTTGCTAAGTATGACCAGCCTAGCTACAAGAATTTTCCAGCACCCTAAGGGAAGCATGTAATGTATATCACAGGTTTCTGCATGACAAGTCCTTAACCAGTTCCTCAACATTTTGATTCAACATGTATAGGGGCACATCTTGTTCCCAAGAATACCAGATGAGGTATAACAGCACCTTGCATACATACTTTGAGACTGCATGCTTCCCTGAGGGCCTGGGCTCCATAATTTGCAGTGGATGTTATGAACTGCTGAGCTGTAAGTGTTTATGTTAAATACTGTTTAAGGAGCTCTTTCAAAAGAGTTGTACATGAGGCTTATTTTAATACACATACAGCTTTTCAGGGTTATAGTAAAGTTAACAAGCAAAATTAAGTATGTGTTTTGTTACTCACTATGTGCCGTTTATTGGAGGGGTGGCTAGAATTATTAGGAGATGGTAGTGTATTGTTTTAAGTAATAAAGTTATGAGCAAAATTTTAAATAGTTGACCAAATTTTGCCCACCCTGATGAACAAAATGGTCGTCAGGAATCCCTAGAATCCTATTAATCATGACTCCAGGTTTACATGCAAAGAATTAGAAACCACAGTAGAACTAAATACCAGATGCAGCAACAACAGATCACACACAACCAGGAATCCACCAAGGAGTTTTCTAAACAGTAGTATTTTATTCAGATAAAATGTCTCTTAGCGCTTTGGCTAAAAATCCTTTTCAGAGTATTAAAAACACAAATAACACACATCCTTTATATACAATAATTATTCAATGAAATAACTAAAGTAATTATATAATTACAAAACATTTAGCCAATTAAAACCCTACAATTACATTCTGTATTAAGTCCCTTAGGGACTAAAGGTTTATACTTTAATATAAAAATAGATTCTTTTTGTAATAGTTTAATTTTCAAAAGAGAAGTATTGACCCTATCCACCTTAACCTGTTCTATATACTGACCTGAAGTCCTTCTGCGTTACTATCATGATATTTTTTAAAATATGCAGCAACTGGGCTCTCTGTCTTACACTTCTTTATGTCCCTAATATGTTCTAAAATTCTAACTATAAATGCCCTTATACTTTCACCAACATAATATTTGTTACATGGGCATCTATGTATATAGACAACCCCGTCAGTATGACATCTAAAAATATTTTGTGTCTAATTATTTTTTCCATTAATATTTGGGAACAGTCTAACAGCAAAAGTACAATAGGAACACCTTCCATAAGGGAAGGTTCCTTTAAGGCTACTTCCCCTTTCAATATTAACCTTAGGAGCTACAAATCTGCCTCTAACTATTATATCTCCTATGCTCCTTCCATGCTTGTATGATACGCAAGGCCTTTCTTCCAAAATAACACAACATTGTTTTTGTTGTACCAGAAAGCCCCCCCCCCAAAAAAAAAACTAAGTGATTGCACTAGATCTACACTAAGCAAACTGTATTTAGTTACGAAAAAATCTTTTTCTTCTTATCTGTATTATCATCCAATGGTACATATTTTCTATAACATCTGCCTATGAGGTTATTACACATAGATTTTTGTACCTTTTCAAGACCTTCTACCAACACTTTTTGGTCATAGATACTCATTTCAAATACAGAAAAAACTCTCTTTTACCTCTTTTTCAATAGTTCTTCCTGGACTACATGAGATGAAATGTGAAGTTTTTAAGTTTGTTAGAAAATTGTATTTGAAAATTTATTTTAAGAATGACATGGATTTAGGCACTACTTTTTGTAATATAGCAAATAATGAAAGTGATGTGAGCTTTAGTAGCAGTAATGACAGCTTTTATTCATGATTATCTGATGATGGGATTAATGTTTATTTTCAACTGGATACAAATGCTGTAGTTTATAAGGGTGATTTTATGCCTCCATTTATTAATGACACCATTTCTCATTTTTCTACGCTGCTTAATTATAACATTGAAGTGAAAGTTAATGAATTTATGAGCAACCGGAGAAATGATCAATATATTTTGACAAGAGAAGAATGGAAATGTTTGAATTCCTTAAATAAATGTAAAGATTTGTTATTTAAACCAGCTGACAAGGGGGGCAAATTTGTTGTAATTATTATGTTCAGTATTTAAAGACTGCGGTGGTGGTGCTGCAGTAGCGTTGTCACCTCACAACAAGACGTTTCCCCGTTCGATTCTCAGCTAGAGCGTCTTCTGTGTGGAGACATGCGTGAATGGGTATGCCTTCATTGAAAGTTGTGCGTCAGGGCTGGCAACTCGTCACGTAAAAATCTACTGCCAATCATTAGCGGACCGGAGTTCCGCTGTGGCGACCCCTAACCGGGATAAGCCGACACAACATTTAAAGATGAGTTATCAGCATTTAAATTACAATAATGAGTTGATTGTGTTGAATATGAAAATGCATTAGAAAATTACAAGGAACTGTTACATAAAGGTTTTAGATGGGGATATTTCCAAAGTTGATACGGATAAGAAATTTAAATGTGAAAAATGCAGTATGGTGCTTTTTCCTGTTTCCCTAAGATTCAAAGAACTATGACAGACCTTTCAGGTCATCCCATTCTTTCAGCATGTAATTTTTTGCAAAAAATGTAACTACCTTCTTATATAGTTCTCTCCTACCTGTAGTAGTAAAGTTACATTCTTGTATAGAAGATGTTTTTGATTTTTTGAAAAAAATAGAGAGGGTTAAATGGGAACAGGAAATATCTTTTGTTACACTGGATTTATCTAGCTTATATACCAGTATACAGCATAGGTTTGGTTTGGAAGCATTATGTCACTTTTTAGATGATAGCCCTGTGTCTAGTTAAATTATTTGAGTTACTAGAATTTTGTTTAAAGAAGAATTTCTTGTAATTTAATGGTACATTATTTAAACAGCTACAAGGTGCAGCCATGGGGGCAGCATTTGCCCTCATATGTGCAAATCTGTTTATGGGTTTCTTTGAAAATGAATATATTTATAGAAAATATTTTTAATAAATATCTTATTATTTTAAATTTATTGATGACTTGATTTTTATTTGTAAAGGTGATTGGCATGAGGTGAAAGATTTTGTTGAAAGTTTAAATAATAATAAATTTCAGGTAAAATTTGATGGTCTACAAGTGGGGCACAGAGTATCAATGCTTTATTGGCTAGGGTTTATTGAAAATTTGAAAGTGGTAACCAGTTTCTCCATGGTAGAAACACATTATGATATATAACATATGGAGAGTTTATAAGACTGCGTAGGCTGTGTAGTAGGGACCAAGCTTTTGAAAAAGAGGTAGAACAGAGTTTTTCCATGTTTGAAAGGAGAGGCTATGACAAAAAAGTGTTGGCAGAAGGTCTTGAAATGGTACAAAAGTCTATGGGTAATAATCCCATAGGTAGATTTTATAAAAAATATGTACCGTTGGATAATAATACAGATAAGAAGAAAGAGAAGGTCATTCTTGTAACTAAATACAGTTTGTTTAGTGTAGATCTAGTGAAATCACTTAATTCTTTTGCTGCTTTCTGGTGCAACAAAAACAATTTTGTGATATTTTGGAAGAAAGACCCTGCATATCATACAAGCATGGAAGGAGCATAGGAGATATGATAGTTAGAAGTAGATTTGTAGCTCTTAAGGTTAATATTAGAAAAGGAAGTAACCCTAAATGGGCCTTCCCTTATGGAAGGTGTTCCTGTTGTAATTTTGTGGTTAGGCTGTTCCCAAATATTAATGGAAAAAATATGAAACAAAATATTTTTAGTTGTCATACTGAGGGGGCTGTCTATGTAGTTAGATGCCCGTATAATAAATATTATGTTGATGAAAGTAAAAAGGCACTTAAAGTTAGAATTTTAGAACATATTAGGGACATAAAGAAGTGTAAGACAGAGAGCCCAGTTGCTACACATTTTAAAGAATGTCATGATAGTAACATGGAAGGACTTCAGGTCAGTATATAGAACAGGTTAAGTTGGATAGGTTCGATACTTCTCTTTTGAAACTTTAGTATAAACCTTTAGTTCCTAAAGGACTTAATACAGAATGTATTTGGAGGATTTTAATTGGGTAAAAGTTTTGTAATGATATGACCACTTTTGTCATTTTATCGAATAATTAGGGGAAGTTACTTTGTATATAAAGGATGTGTATTATTTGTGTTTTTTATACTCTGAAAATGCTTTTTAGCCAAAGCACTAAGAGAGATTTTATCTGAATAAATACTACTGTTTAGAAAACTGCTTGGTGGATTCCTGGTTGTGTGTGATCTGTTGTTGCTGCATCTGGTATGTGGTTCTACTATGGTTTCTACCTGCTGAAATTTGAAGGCCAGTGGAGCCTTTAACCAACTACCTAGAATTTTTGTGAGAACAATATAGACCCAAAAATGAGGTCCATGAAAAGCTTCATTCTTCCTTCTAATGAACTGTCAGCTTCAAAGCTTCAAAGAAAGAGGTAAGAGTTGCAAGAATCTGTTTGTATCAATTGAACAACATTCTGTTTTAGCAGCTATGTCTCCTGAATTGCAGGTACTTTTTGATCAGTTAGATAAGCTCTGTACATTTTAATTTACTAAACCTGCAATGATATCTGAATTGGAAATAGTTTACAGGAAAAGAATAAAAGAATAAACTACTACTGGAGCAAAAACAGATTGAGCATGTAAACAGCAAACTTCATTTTAGAAAGAGCTGATACCAGTTGTGTTAGTTAAAATGGATGTTGGAGCAAAAACAGATGTCTGTGGAGTTTTTTCTGTCCGCTTATACCCAAGAGAACAAATTAGAACTAAAACATGTATGTGTTTGTGTTCAGTTAGCATCCACCCACGAGAATAAAGTGGAAGTCCAGCATTTCTTATTTGAGAATTGCTCCTGCGAATTAAGAAAAGCTGAATTCCCAGAGCTCCTAAACATATATGTGTGTGAGTATATGTATGTGTGTGTGTGTGTGTGTGTGTGTGTGTGTGTGTGTGTGTGTGTGTGTGTGTGTGTGTGTGTGTGTGTGTGTGTGTGTGTGTATGTGCACGCAGATGCATATACATCTGTGTGTGTTGTGTGATCCCTTAATTTTGTCAAATGACGCAATGTCAAAAGTTTCCCTGCCTACCAAATTTGGTTAACTGGAAAATTGTTGACAGTGGTGCAAAATCAGTACAATACCAGGACTGAGGAGTTTTCCATTTTCCTAGGTATTTTACCATCACTGATTTGATATATGTAATTAGTGAGGGACATGAGGGTGCAGAAGGTTTACTTCCCTTCAGAAATGTACTTTTTTTTAATTGCATGAACCAAGATTGCCTTAAGAGTGTGATATATATGCTCAACATTTTTGCATTCTTTTTTTGTTCAGCATTTTTCATGTTGACCTTTTGCAGTCTCCGTCGAGTTAAGTGGTAACCACATTTTGTCAACTTAGTTTATGTCAAAAGGCGTCTTTTGCATTGACATACAGTTATAGTAATTAGTGTATTTTAAGTGCATTTATGCTGAAGCCTCAGTCATTGGAAAGGAATGCAGGACAAATATACATTTTTGGATTTTGTTGTAGTTTCAATGAAAAAGAACTGCAGCTTTTTGTTTAAATATGCAGATTCATGAAGTGGTTTCAAAAGATCAATTGGTGCTGTATGTATGTTGGTCTGTTAACAGGGATTTTATATATATATATATATATATATATATATATATATATATATATATATATATATATATATATATATATATATATATATATATATATATATATGGGTCATGTGCAGATGCTCGACTGCATCTTTCACTGAATCCCAAATTGGTGAGCATTCTTGCGCAAATTTGCAATATTAAAGTAGGGGGGTACAGGGGGACTTGCCCCCTGCATTCCAGTAGATTTTGTGTTTTTTTTTTTTTTAACATACTTTAATGAAAGCGCTTTTTCGATGAAAGCGCTTTCATTAAAGTGTGTTCAGTGGTAATGGATTCAGGCTTTTGATCTTTCGATCAAAAGTCCTAGATCCATATATATATATATATATATATATATATATATATATATATATACATATATATATATATATATATATATATATATATATATATACATATATATATATATATATATATATATATATATATATATATATATATATATATATATATGGATCTACTTCAAATAACCGAACTGCCACTTCACGACACCTAGAAGATCGACGGAATGACCGAACAGGTAGGTGATCGCGATCCGTAAGTGTGTGATAGTGACGGATTTAGGATTGGGGAGCAGACAGGTAAGTGTACGATAGTGAGGGATTTTAGGTTAGGTGTGGGAAAGGTGACTGTGTGGTAGTGTCGGACTTAGGGTTCTAATGTAAGTGTGTGATAGTGGCGTAGTGTAGGGAAGGGTTAAGTGTGTTAGGGTTAGTATGCGGGTGGAGTGAATAGTAACGGGCTTAATGTTTTAGGTGGGTTAAGTGAGTTAGGGTTAGGGTGCAGGTAGGGTAGTGACGGTGTTGAAGTTTAGGGGTGGGTTAAGTGAGTTAGGATTAGGGTGCGGGTTGGGTAAGTGTGCGGTAGTGTCGGACGTTAGGGTTAGGGTTTAGGTTAAGGTTAGTGGATATGTTATTGTCTGCAATGTGTAGTTTACATTTTTTGTGTCGGTGTAATGGTGTTCGGTTTTTTGAGTTGTTGGTGTTTGTCGGTGTTGTGTGTTTTCGGTTGTTTGAGGTCGGTAAATTGTGTGTCAGTGAATCGGAAGTTCGGTTATACAAAGTAGATCCATATATATATATATATATATATATATAGAGAGAGAGAGAGAGAGAGAGAGAGAGGATGCAGATCAATATAATATATTCTTTTGTGATGCCCCACCACTGGACCAGTAAACAAGGAGCCTCAATCCTCACCACTGGCACCACACTGGGGGATGTACATTGGGAGGATGGCAAGTACACGCACAATATTTCCAGATGCAGCTCTCTGCATCGTGCAGTTTCCCTAAGAGCACACAGAGACCACAGTCAATCTGGGGTTGGTTTCTCCCTCTTTCTCCAGGTGCCCAGTAAGACTCCCACTGGCACAGCTATAGAATTAAAATCTTAGCTGAGTGGCCAAGCCAAGACCTCCAGCACCCTCTCTGTCCAACCAGTGCTTCGTATCCCTGCCCAAGTAGCTGACACACACACACACAAACCCACACACACACACACACACACACACACACACACACACACACACACACACACACACACACACACACACACAGTTTTGGGTTTAATTTATACACACACATACACACACACAAACACACACACATGCACACACAACTGAGAAAGGCTGGCACAGGTTTACTAGCTATGCCCCCTTCTGCCTAGACTGTAAGGTAGTTTACCTTACCACCACCCACTCCTTATCAGCTACTTTAAGTCCTTTACCAAAGGGTATCCAAGCTTACTGTGTAATGTTACTATCAATACAAATAGTAGTTTGACCATTTGGAGTGGCCCACATTGTCACCAAATAGATATGCAAGTACTATCAGAACTTAAATATTTCTAGACAGATCAGCCACAATGAAAGTCTTAAATATATTTAATAATAAATAATAAAAGAACAAGAAAATACTCAGTATATAATTACAGTGATGTCAGAGTTTTAAATTACAGGAAATATTTAAAACAACATTACAGGGTAGTCTCAAATAAAGAAAGAAAACATTTAAATAAAGCTTTGCTATATTCCTGACTATATCTAATTATACTGTTCCCTAGACTTACTTACTGTAGAGCAAAGCAAATGTGGTGAATAGATCTTCTCAAGTTGTTGTTGTCAGGTCAAAGACAGAGTACAGAATGCTGTCACTCTCTCTAAGAGATTTCGCAAATTAATATCTCAAATATTACTCCTGGGCTAGCTTGCAAAATAAAATAATTTCTTGTCATCTAACTCTATCCCAGATGCAATCCCCCTCCCCACCGCTTGAAGCTAGAGGTATTTAGCATCTACCAGTGAAAATACATAGACAAGGGCTTATCCTCAGATCTTTGGCAAATGGTGAAAGTCATAAAACAATAAAACACTTCCAAGACAATACTTAAAGCTCCCTAGTTTTAGACATTGAGCCTCCTGCTGCACTGAAACTGAAAGATAACATCTTTTTATGGCCTGGCCAAAAAGTAATTTAATTACAGCTATTTTTCTGCAGTTAACTTTCTGTATTCCAGTTTCCACTGTTAAAATTTATACATCTAAACAGTTACAATAGTGTATGTACATTTCTGTTCTCTTCCAGCAGGGCACACTCTGGATAAATCTTTAAACTCAAACTATCTCTTCAGCAGACATCAGTACAAACCATTTTATATGACGTACAGTTCTAATACAGTTGTAACACAAGCATATGAATCATGTTGATATTCACAAATTACACATAATCATTTACAAAATTCCAGATAGCTGGGTTGGCAATATCTCCTTTTGTGACAACTTATATAAACAAATGATTTATGTGTGGCTCTAAATAAAAACAAATGCTCATACAAGTGAATGTTCTTTTCAAAGGAGCTGGCAGCTGGCAACCTGCTATATTAAACTGCAGGGCAGTGGCTTCAGGGAATTTGCCTTTACCCCACTTTTGTGTCTTCTTGGAGTTGATATATATAATTACCAGGGGGTGTGGGGGGGTGCAAAAAAATTAGCTTTTTTTGTTATTTTCAATCATTTAGTTTTATTCTAAATTTATCATTCTTTCTTACATTACTCTTAAGAGCATTCAGCATTTGATGAGACACATAGACACACACACACACACACACACACACACACACACACACATTGCTCGCATATTATAGTGCTTTCCCTTTAAGCTGAATATTTTTAATGTGTACATCAAGAGATCTTGGATTGTTGAGTTTGCCATTTGCTTTTGATGTATGCATGTGTGCAGGTAAGTGTAAGTTTTGCCTATTATAGTGAAAGTAAGGCTTGGTAAGGAGATAGTTGTAGATGTGCATGTGTGTGTGTGTGTGTGTGTGTGTGTGTGTGTGTGTGTGTGTGTGTGTGTGTGTGTGTGTTATGTAATGTGTTTGTGATTACTTAGCATTAGAGTCAGATTTAAGATAGGTGATAGTTCATACTGTACATGTTTCGGGTCATGTGTATCAAGTGCGTATTTGTATCTTTATCTGTCTTGTTGAGTTACTGTTAGAGAAGTGTTTTCTGTTAAGTTAATATGTTGGGTTGTGGTTAAGGGCAACAGAAGGATTAGGGCTCGCACACTTGAGTAAGGCGTGATGGGGGCCCCTATGCCATGTAGTAACTGCTGAAGAGCTGAAGGTCTCACTGTGTAATGATTTAAGTGTAGCAGTCAGTTTGCTACAGTTTCAGAGGAAAAGAGAGGTTCAACCAATGATTTGGCTATGGTTCAGCATTAGAGAAAGTTAAGGTGAGTGAAAAAACTGAGAAACTTAGATACTTTATAGGAAAAGAAAGAAATGTGGTGGCAGATGCAAATGAAGGGCATTCTTTACACTGGGTCTAAATGATGTGGTTAGCATTAAACCAGAATTAAAAAGTAGGAGTTTGATAAAAAAATCCTTAGATAAACTTCTTACAAAATATTTTGTATATCTAATTTTAAAAGTTGTTACTAAAACAGCTCCTTTTTGAATTGTCGGCAAACCCAGAGAAGACTGACTCTCAAAAAAAATCACATTTCTGTTTAAAACTACTTTTTGCAGGGGGGCAAGCTCCTCTCTCCAAACTTATATATATATAAACTCCAAGATTGTCATACCTCAGAGAAAAGAGAATATTCCAACAAAAGTAATCTCGGACTTAATATATGTAGTTCTATTTTTTCTGCCATTCAGTCTCTGTGTTTCATTTCAAATGTTTACCTACTAAAACCCATATGCAGCATTGTAAAGAATGTTTTAGATTTCATTGGATGTGTGGAGTCACATATTTTATGTTTTAATTAGTATTTAAGTTAATCATGCATTCATGCTTTAGTCTGCTAAAGTTCAGTATACTGTTGTGGATGAAAGCACTTGTTAATAAAAGTGGTGCTGCTTTCTGCAATCTGTATGAATAGATATGTATATATATATATATATATATATACACACACACACACACACACACACACACACACACACACACACACACACACACACACACACACACACACACACACACACACACACATGCATGCACACACACACACACACACATATATATATATATATATATATATATATATATTAACTAAGAAAACAAAAAAAGTAAAATTAAGACTAGTAGGCAGAGGCAATAACCAATCCTACTTACCTGTATTTAGTGCTTTCTTTCTTTTATTGTGGAAAGAACTTCTTCAGAATGAAAAAAGTGGTGTGTTATTTGCTTAATATATACTAGAAATACAATAGCCCGACCTATAAGAGAAATGGCATTTTTCAAAGTTTTATTACCTGTTGGAACTGACCAATAGACAATTTGACTCATTGGCTAAGGTGGGAGGTGACTACCTGAGCCAACGTAGTGCTCATTTGATATTTAAATTCTCATTTAAGTCCAGGAACAAGTCAGTTTTTAATAAAAGTTGCCATTTTAAATCCCATACTTCCAGCAGAGTATCCCTGTCCTGAAAAAAACATCTACTTGTTCAAGTATCAAAAATTTAAATTTTAAATAGTCATTGCAGACCATACTCTATTTCCCTAAAGCATTTTTCAAGTCTAAATTCCTGATCACAGCACAATGCTCTTTAATGCATGTTTTCCCCTAGGTAAAATTGATCGCAAGTAGAGCAGATGCCTGTATAAACAATGTTACTGTGGCAAAAGAAATGTCTCTTAAAAGCTACAGTGATGTTACAATTTTTAAAAACTTACCCCGGGATTCATGAAGCTTGCGCCAGGCGCAGGCATAGCGTAGGTGGTATAATGCCAAATATGGCTGTCGAGCGATTCAGGTACAATCCTATTCCACATGCACTTGCAGCGTACGCCAGATCTGTGCAGCTATCAGTGCAGGTATGCTAATTACCTCATGCGCAGTACTGCACCATGCAAATGACGGTACACAGCGATTCAAGAAGTGGCGCAGGCTTAGCATAAGTGTACAGAAATGTAAACCAAAAAAAACGGTTTACATTTTGCCAAACAGATCATCGGAGTCATGAAAGCGGACCAAACTTACGTATTACAAAGTTAACATATGCCAATGGATAAATATACAGCCAATGTCATAAAGAAACATGCACAACACATAAAAAAAAACATTTAATGTCATGGCCACAGTAATGCAAAGTACAACCGCAGGGCATGTGTGTGCAAATGGGAACACAAGGAAAATATATACAAATGTCATAAAATTGCAATGTAACACAAATCACGATTTCACCATAATAGTCAGTCGTATGCATAGTACACCACAACCAAGCTGCAAGGGTTGCTAAGTGGCTGTGACAGTGTTCTGCGTGGTAACTATGAATTAGTAGTCAATGCCATGCAAATGAGGCAAGTAACGGTGAATCGCAAATGTCTCGCCATCCTAAGGATGTACCATACAGCGCAGCACTACAAAACCGAGGAGTGGTTTGAAGATATACATGACATCAGCAGTGGGGTGTGCCACCGTAGCTATAAGCACATTGGAACAGTGCAAATCCAGCCTGCCTGTTGCTAAGCAAAGCCGTAGGATAAGGGTGTGGATGTAGGTTTAGCATTGCTTAGCTGAGAGCACACATGGTGCCTGAAAGCGCATGTGTGTGTGGATGAAACCGTGCCTGAAACCCAGTAAGCGGATGCACGTGCCGCACAACACAGCTCAAACAGGAAGTTTAGGGGAAGACAATAAGGAAATGCCGCAGTAGGGTAATTGGAGTACAACTGAGCAATTAACACCTATTAACTCACAGTGGGCCATTGACGGCAGCTAGCAAGGTAAGAACAGGATAGGGTAGGTGTCTGATTACAAAGAAAAGAGAACTGTCACTGCAGAGCAAAGTGAACCTGCAGTAGATCGGATATAGAACACATTTCGCCAGACAAACCTGGTTTGGGAAAGTACAAAAGAAAGCAGGCTGCTGGATGCATGCCAGACAATGGGAGGGGAATCATTAAGAAAAGTTAAGGCAAGGGCAAGAGCTAATCCATAGCAGCTAAATGTAATTCAACAGCAAAGGCACTACAATAGCAGTACCTGTGTTAAAACACATAAAGATACCCTGCAGTTCTGATTGTATATACACACCCCATGACATCATCATTGTTCAAAGCACAATAGTATAAAGTGTGAATGCACTTCACCCACACTTGTGTGTTCCCAAACACTGCACCATCGGTGTAAACAGATGGGGAACTTTTAAAATGTACATGTTGGGAGCTGCCATAGCTGTGATTCATCAGCATGTGTTGGAGACTGAAGGTGTTGTGGAGGATGATGCTGACAACAACCTCAGGACCCGGAGGAGGAGAAGAGTGTTCAGACCAAGGCTAACCTACCAGGGGCTACATGATGTGGAGATAGTAGAGCATTACAGGGTGGACAGGGACATCCTACAGCAAATAGTTGAGCTGTGCCAGCCACGCCTGAGATCCAGAAACAACAGAGGGGAACCCATCCCAGTGGACATGAAGGCATGTGTAAGCTTGAGAATACTGGACACAGGTACCTTTCAAAGGGCAACTGGGGATATAATGGGCATCTCACAGTCATCAGCATCCAGGGTACTCCACCAGTTCCTGGATGCCATGTTACCACATGCCAATGAGCATATATACTTCCCCCGAACTCAGGAGGAGTTGGCCAGCAATATGCGTCTCTTCCACCATGTGGCACACTACTCAGAGGTACTGGGTGCAATCGACTGCATGCACATACATATCAAGTCACCACCTGGTGAGCATGGTAGGCACTACATAAACCGCAAGGGATACCACTCAATCAACTGCCAGGTCATGTGCAATGCCCAGGGCATTATCATGGATGTGTGTGCTGGCAGCCCTGGAAGCTATCATGATTCCCATATCTGGCATGCCTCACAGCTGTATCAGGTATTTGTCAGGGGGTACATCCCATATGGTCACCTTGTGGGGGATGCTGGCTATGCACTGGAGCCGTGCATGATGACTCCCATCAGAAATGCACACACACCCATGCAAGAACACCATAATGAGGCACACGCACAAACCAGAATCATCATAGAGCGTGTGTTTGGGATGCTGAAATCACAGTTCCATTGCTTGGACATATCGGGTGGAGCCTTGCAGTATTCTCCAGCCATGTGTGCCCACATCTTCATAGTATGTGCTATGCTAAATAATATGATCCTGTGGAAACAGCAGCAGCAGGGTCATAATGGTGAAGGCCCTCATAGCCCACCACAACTGCCAAGGCCAGCACAGGCCAGAGTGATGCAGACCACATACACCCTGTGCCAGCCCCAGTAGGCAGACGGAGGCATGCCCAATATGCCTACGCCTTGGCAAAGAGGAAACCCATAGCACATACACTGACAGTGTAGGCCCCTATGGACTGACACACTTCTCCACCTACACACACAGTAAAATAGATGGCACATACATGACCACCTGTAAATTGTAATGTGTAGGTGGCCTACTGTGTGAATCCTACATAGGCAGCCCTCAACTATTGCACACACAACAGCAAGTGGAACAAGGAAAGTCAACACCTGAACAGTAAATGAAGCTAACAGCATATGTTGATACTGTATGTATAGGTTCCTAGGTATATCGGTAGGTACATGGTCAATAGTCAGAGGCCATTCATCAGCCTATGCAAAATGTGTCTGCTGTCGCCACCCCATCGATTAACTAACTGTCCCTCTGTGGAGCAGAGCTAATTGCAGGATATATGTGTGTAACCACAGTTCCCCACCCACTCTGCATGGATTCCCTAGTGTGTTGATGAGGGGCTCCATATAATGTAAACAGGGATGTAGTGCCAAAGCATGGGGAGTACCCATGACAGGTATCTGTCACCCCATCATTCTCCAGTTATGTTTGTTTCAAGTTGTAGCACATTACAGTGCATGGCTCACTGACAGATTCCCAATGCTGGAGCACATCCATTAAACAGCACTTGGACATACCATTAATAGGTCTCATCCATAAGTAAACCAACTGAGTTACACATTTGATTGCAGTATGGAGGAACATCTGTAGTACAGTACACATACAAAACACCATAACACTCATACAAATCACAGATGGCCAAGTGTTAAAGCCACTGACTGTGTCGTGCATGTTCCCGGTTCCATATTCTGCAAGGGCCGTTACATAATCCCGATGGCACGAATAATATGTTGGATGCAGGTCATTACAGCACGTTTAAGCATATGTTAGCATGTTTATGTGACGGCAAGTGACGGTAAGTGTCATTTAAACATGACTACATGGATATGTGCAAAACAGGTCTAAGCTTTGGTGAATATCATGCAGATCACAGTCAAAGATGTCCCGAACAGGTGAAAACAGCATTATACACCCCTGTACTAACAGTGCCCGCTGTGAAAGGTAAAACGTGCACTGACTGCCAGGAGTAGAACACACAACCATGTACACAATCACCTACCACTAAGCTACCCGAGATGTACCAATGGCAGGTGTGTATTGTGACAGGTTAAAACACAAAAGTGCGGAGTTCAGGAAACAGTATACACTGCCATGTACCCAACGAAAGGTGTGTTCACCCTCTCCCACTCTCTCTCTCTCTCTCTGTCTCTCTATATATATATATATATATATATATATATATATATATATATATATATATATATACATATAATAGAGATAGAAAGGGTGATAGAGAGATATATACCGATATATACGGATTCACATATATTTGCAAAAATATAGATAGGTTAACAACATGTACACAACCATGGAGGTACAAATGAATGGGATACTGCCAACTACCGAATGCTTTATATACCGACACGCGTAATCACGAGGCTTGAAGACCGAGAGACCACAGTACCGGAACAGTAGAACTGTGAGTAATATTATCACGATGTGTTTGCTTCGTGTGTCTGTCCGTGCTAACTCGGTGGTACATTATTACAGTAGGTGTGGTCATAGCTGGCCGTAGGCATACAGTTACCACTTGTTCCACCTCGAGAGGGACAGTCCCTCCTTGTGCAGTTGTGTTCTGACAACAAATATTAAAAAGGCCAAATGTCCGAGATTGTAGGACATAATTATGTCCCATATATTATGTTATATTTGCATTAAATAGTTATTCCGGTATCTAAAATACATAAATGTTACAAGAAACATAATAAGCATCTAAAGTGCTACAAGAATAATGTTTAATTAGTACAAAAGTAAGGTCTATCCTTTCTACTGACCGTGGGTGTGTGCCGCCCTCTAAACCCTGATGTGTGTCCTGCAAATGTCCCACTATGGCCAGTTGAAAAGGTGGCAACCCAAGGAAAAGAGGTTCAGTCACCAACACAACTGCAATGAGTGCAAATATCTGTGACAGAAATACACGAGACAGCTTTCATGTAGTAACAGTCCAGTACATATCGAGGTATTTCCGGAGGGATTGAAGGATCAACATCTCCTGCATGCTATATAGGAACCAGTTAACAATGGCTTAATGAATAAGCCTGCAATAACCATAGTATAAGTTTACTAAATGATATGTCTTCAATTAGGGTAGGTGCCCCCACACACATATGGAATATGTATATATGCAGTCCCCACAAACTTATATCTGGTATGTACACCCACCTACCTCTCCCCCTCACCCGAAACATTTGCAATACAGACTGTAATAACATCACAAACAGCCAGTCAGTCAATTATATCAGCAGAAGCGTTAACATACCTTGTGAGAGACACACTTGTAGTGTCGCCATGTGAAATTGTTGCTGTTGTACAATGGAACAGACGCCGATGTTACATGTTTTGTTTGCAATAGTCTCATATCAGACGGTTGAGATAACAGCTACACTCACATGTACAACCACATACTCTAGCCGACACACACAATCCACGGAGGACATCCATTCAAAATATATGTATCTCTCCATATAGCAGTTGCAATTCATCACAACAAAACACATCCATGCTGTCTTCCTCAAAAGTAGGGCAAAAGGGCATTGCCCAAGTGAAGTATTCCATTATAACCCACTGTTGGTGTGTAATTGGCCAATGGAGTAGCTGCACAGCTGATGTGCATGTAATACCGGAACACCAATTGGTGCCAGGATACCACATGTTACAGGTATCTACGTATAAAAGGATGGTTTGCCATACATTCAAACCATATTCTCATACCATTGAAACTTTAATACAGTATAGGAGTAAGACAGAGATATCTGCGTAAACTCAGAATGCTAAGAATGTATGTAGAACACTCAGTAGTGTATGTAGTGCCTGTTCTATATTAATGAAAGTGTACACAATGCATACAGTGGGAAAAGGTATTTGTAGTGATGTGTTGTTGAGTATAGTAATGCTCATAGTAATTGTGTGTACTGCTGTGGGACACAAGGTAAACAGCTCATACACCACAAGGGATGCTATATAAGGGGTTTAAACATAACAATTACACTGCAGCCGCTCTCATTGGTAGGGTTTGTCCAACAAGTAGTTGCCATAACGGGGGATAGTATATGTCGATATATTGTCACAGTTGGCATATGTATGGGCGTATAACGAGAATAATATGCCTAAGGTGGCCGTGCTGTGCAATTATTCTTTGCATTATGGGATAAATGTTAAAAATATGTGAAATGTACTGTATTTTAGGTAGATATGTCAAATAATTTACATAGCATTACTGTTATATTATGCAAACATAAGGTATGTCTATTGGCATGTACAATACACAATAACAGGATAGATATGGCTTGTAGTCATGAGACAGTGTAACAGCATGATAGCTAAATTAAATGGAAGAGCTACTCAATTATCCATGCACAAAGGGCATGTAATAGCTTCACATGTTCATAGTTAGGTACTATGCTGTCTGGCCAGGTCCATTTGTAAGGCTAACTACAGTGTTTTCACTGTCTGCACCTCCCTAGGGTAGTGTCCTGTGCCTGTGAATATCAGAGCCATTTGTTCCTTACACCTGTGTACAGTACAGCCACTGCAGTGATCCCTGGCGTACATGTCTGTCTCCCATCCACCCATTGAGCTATATCATGAAGAGTGCTAGTGAGGGTACCTGCCTGATGCACATAGGAAGCATGTTCAAAAGCATACTGAGTGTTGTGTTCAGGAATGTATCCATCCAGCACGTCATACTCATCATTGCATTTGGGTACATATCCCACAGCATGTTGCTCACAGTGGCTTTTGCTTTTGTTTCTTATGTGGAGCATATCCATCAATATTGTTGTGGACATGGGCCTTGTATGTTCAGCACAGGTCACCTCTGAGTATGCAGTATGAAAATGAGTACAGTTGTGGTTTCTGTAGTTGTGCTGCATATGCCATCATTTGGAGGTCAATAATCCCGTTGGTGTGTTAATGGTGTGGTATTTAAAGCTGTAGCTGTTCCATAATGTACACCCCAAAAGGGGTGTTGTACCCTTGAATGTGTTTCATAAGTCAGGAGTATAGAGGTACAATGGGTGCCTTTGTTCTGGCTACAAACCCATTACACATTAGGGTGGCCATGTAGGATATCCATGTCAACTTGGCAATATGGTAATCAAAGGACTGGGTGCTATGTACGTGTGCACTAAGATCCTCTATAATGTCTTATGTATGTAGGGGACTACCACCTATGTGATAGTCAGTGGGTGATTGGTGTAATCCAAAGGGGATATCTATGCACCTTGTGGCATGCAGCATGAGGACATGTTATCAACACCAGGTATCTGTCACAGTGACACCCTTATGGAGGGTGTCTGTATCAGCTGGTGAATCAATCATGGCTCCTAGTTTGCATTTGTCTGGAAACCTAGTCAGGGAAAGTATCTCTGTGCTAGCCTGTACCTCAGGGAAGCATATACCGAACATGAGGGGCCCTATGACTGAGGACTGGGGTATGGCAATTGTAACTGATTTACAGTTGGAACTACGTTATGCTACCCTCACTGTGTGGGACCTGTCCATGAGCCACTTTGCATAACATCTCTGGAAGTAGTGGTCAATGTGTAGTTGGATGTGTATGTTGACAATACCAGAATGGGGAACTGTGTTGAAAGCCAATGAGAGGACAAGGTAGGCTGTGTGGACCTCCTTCTCATCATCTACTACCATGGTAACTGTCTCAAAGGACTCCACCAGGTGTAGGAGCCATGGTCTGGCCCTAACAAATCCAACCTGGGGGGTATCAAAGGTATGGAGGCCACCAATGTCACTGTGAATGACTTCCATGATGATGTGCCCCATAGCCTTGCAAAACAGTCTAGTCAGGTGTATAGGGAATAGTCCCTTTGGTCCATTGTGGCTCCACCTTTGTGGAGTGTGATAATCATTGTTGTGCACCATTCAGGGGCCACAATGCCTGATACAAGGCTATTAGTGAATTTGGTGGCCAAGTGGGGAGCCATGTCATTCTGAGCTTTGTGTAAATTGCAGCCTGGGTTGTTGGACAGTCACATGGAGTCTGTGTTCCAGGCTTTACAGAGTGCAGGTTTGCACTGCGTAGTTGTGACCCCAGGGACTCTGCATTGTTCCAATATAGATGTGGGCCCAGTAGGTTGTGAGAGGGGTGTAAAGTTAGCATTGAACCTATCTGCCAGGATATTGCCAATATCAGTTGGTTGTGTAATGTTCTTGCCTAACCGTTGTATATCAGAGCAGATGTGGGTATTGCCATCAAGAGTAGTGACATACCTCCATAACGCTTTGTGGTATTCCTTGGAATGTGTGGCAGTAATGTTTACATAGCTAGCTTTGGAGGATGTGAAAAGAGATCTCAGATTCATACTGAGGCTGACCAGGGAGCTACCCCACCCGTGGGATTGTACAGTACTTTGCAACAGTCTCCTCTGTCTGTTGTACATTATGTCCATGGCACTGGACCCCCAGAGCAGCACCCATTATCTGGTGGTTACGGTCATGGCTCTGTTTGGGATAGCATGATCCATGCAGTCGTGTAAGTGCTAATGAAGTGCAGTTGTGTATGTCTTAGCATTTGTAACTATATTGTCCATCTGCACGGGTGTCATGACATTTACTACTGCTGTGATAAGAAGTCTTAAGTTGGCTTTGTAGACATATTGTACTGTGTTTACCATGAAGGGTGTGATGCCGTGGTGTGGATAACAAGGGTAATTAGCATACATTATGAATTGACCAATGAGGGGGTAACCCCAGGTGTGGAACACCAGCCATACATGTTGGTAATGTGCAGGTATTGGATATTGTTGTCCGTGGTGGTGGTATGAAGAGGTTGAACCAGTCGATCGTAGGTTATGAATCCCAGAAAGCGTTGGCCTAATGTGTTGGTACATGAGTAGGTATCCCAGTTAAGTGTGGGGTACTGTCAGTCTCATATCAGTAGTTCATGTTTGAACCCTACTGTCCAGTACAGCAAGAAATGAGGGCAGTTACTGTGGGGTATGTTGTGGAATCCGTAGCAAGCTACAATGTGTATAGCACATCTGGCCACAGTTAGTTGCACTTGGATTACCTCTGATGCATTGTGCTAAGCAACCAGCCTGGAGGTGTGTACATCCTTGTGAAATATGGACACACCTCCGCTGTGGGTGTTCCGGTCCTGGTTACATGACTGAAAGGTGTGTTCTGCATAATAGCCTGTCAGTGCAGGTGTGCTCTCTGGAGTGTAGACGCAGGTGTCAGTCACTGCAGAGATATTGAAGTGGTCCATTATAAGGAGTGCCTCGCCTGAGTGTGTTTTAGATGAAGATGTCAAGCATTGAGTAACATTATCCTCAGGTTTGGCTTGTTTGTACCTGTTCTGGTGGTGAATATGTTATTTGAAATGTGTAAAACAGGCAGTATAGGAGCAGCAAGAGCCTTAGATGTTATCCGTAATCCCATGGCTGACAGGTGCAGGTAACCTGTGCCAAACCATCTTGATTTGTCGACCATCTCATTCAAAGCAGACAGATACTGGATACCTTTGGAATGACACCAGAAGCATAGGCAACTGTTGAAGTGAATAATGCAGTTGTTGTACTGTGATATCAGTCTTGACAAATGCAGATTTCTTCACAGGGCTTGGCCGATACCTGCCTGGGCTACAAGATCTGAGAGCTATAGCATTTCCCTGTACATGTAGTCCAGGAAGTTACATCCCAGGGCTTTCACACAAACATGGAGAATGACAGTCAAATTGTACCTGTTGAGGAGTGACCTGATTGCATAGGTTATATTGCTGATCTTGTTACCTGACAGCCAGATGAAAATGACTATCGCCTTGTGTAGCCCCCTGAGTGTGACATCAGTGTGACCGCATACAGAGTTACCTATGACTACTGTGTTGGGTATGTTATAACACCCTATTGGCTGTAGTTGATGTGCACACATGAGTCTGTGGGCTATAAGTAATTGGTGTTTTGTTTGGTGATGGGGGCTGCCTCTGTTGCCTACACAGAGTACTATGTAGAGGCCCCTGCAAATGTTGTAGTCTTACTATGTGTGGCCTGTGGTGGTAGAGATGTAGTGAGACTATGTGATGAGTGGGGTGTGGTGCAAACGTTTCAACATACAGACATGAATGTCAGGTTCAGTCTGGACAGGGACAGGCATTTACCAGCCTCCAACATGATGTGCATCTTGTCATATGTTAGTGTCATATGTTAGAGGGTGAGCAGTGATGAGCAGACACATGACATATTGCAGTTGCTGCATTCATTAGTCATCATATAGACAGGCATAACACTGGGAAATTGACATTGTGACATGCCTATATTCTCAAACTATATTGCACAAATGTGAGGTAAGATGTGTGTGTGGCTGTTGTACTAAGTAAAAGCTTGAAATGTAAGTAAGAACAGAGTAGCTGTAGTACGGAAAGCAAGTAGAATGACCGAGGAAGTGTAGTAGTAGCATTACAAGTGCTTGTAGTCTGAACAAGTGCTGATCATATATGATAATATAAAGGATGATGTTGAATATAAATTCACTGACATGCCAACAATCACACAATCACAGACCCATCCACACTGCAGAACCCTGTACTATGGCACCCATATGATGAGCACTCACTGTACACATCCTGCATGAATACACACATGTACAACAGTATGTCACACATGCACACAAAACAGTTTGTTCTACACACACACATGTAAAACACAAATTATGTCAAGTCAGTGAAAAGTTAAACCAGTATGAAAGTAGGTGAAATTCACCTACAAAGCAAGAAACACAAACACCAGGGAAAACACAGCACTACACAATACTGAGACTGGTGATGGTGTGAAAGTCCATAGCAATGAAGATGTGAGATGTTGTTATGTGAACAGTAGTAATGATGTATGGTATCATAATATACCTGTATCACCCACTAGTAGGATGACAGTATTCATGTATAGAGTAGACATACTGTACCTGAGTTTACAGAAGCAACACTACAAAAGGTGTCTGAGTGACATGTGCATATCACACCAGTGGCAGCTACAGTAAAACAGGGTTAATATTGTGTGCTCACCCCTTATTGTAGCCCATACCACACAGACAAATATGAGGCATCTGTGTATGTAAATATGTGAATGGCCATGACCTAGGAGTACTAACTGACTCAGTGTTGTGGACAACAGACATAGTGGGTGTTGTGGGTGAGGTGCATGACATATGTGCACAATCTGACTGCTGCTTACTGCATTGTCACCACTAGGTTAACAACCCTGTACCCATTAACTACCACCTAGGCAGCCTGCAACATTATGGACACTGTGTGTAAGGGATGGTGCTGTGCAGTGTACCTCCCTGAGCTAGTGATGCCACCAGGCCTATTAGGTAGCCATATGTTGAAACCCAAGTAATGACAGGGTGCCATCCATGTGCATGGTGATCATTGTACAGCCATACTCAGCACTCAAGTGACCAATATCAGATCACATATCACCTTTAAGGGGTATTGGCCATGCCTGGATGGGCGACACCAGCCTTCACAATCCTCATCTCTACTATGCAGCATGCTGCATACCCTGCATAAAGACATGTGCAACACTGTGATGTTGGACATGCTATATGTACATACCCTGATTTGAAATATGTACGTCATGGACAGCCACCTGCCTAGTACAAGGACCACCACTTGCTGGACAGATCCCTGTGCCATACATGTTACATACGCCTGCCATACCATGCAATCCTGTCCATCAAAGATGCACATGTCATCTCTGTCATACATGGTATGATGAAAGCATGGTGCATGTATCATTAACTGTCTGGATCAGTAATGTGGCACTGATTCACCTTTCGGCGGGAACATGTCTGTGGGATACAGCTATAAAATCTTGCATCCTAAGCCCATACATGTCCCAGAGCATACACACTTCTACATGACCTTGGCCTTTCATGCTAGAGTAGTTAACCATCCCTGCGAATACCATCTGGCTAGCCATTGTCCCATGTGTATCACATGTGCAACACAGGTGATACATGGCAGGATGTTGAACCGCTGTGCAGTGCCATGTAGATGTATGTGGCAAACCACATGCATGTAACCATTTCCATGTGCATGTCTGCATTGTCA
This sequence comes from Protopterus annectens, assembly GCF_019279795.1. Classification (NCBI taxonomy): domain Eukaryota; kingdom Metazoa; phylum Chordata; order Ceratodontiformes; family Protopteridae; genus Protopterus; species Protopterus annectens. Next base: position 1,294,143,693 of record NC_056741.1, read on the forward strand.
CTGCTCATGTCCATTAAGGCAGTGTATGTGTTGATATGTGACATATACACAGCATCAAGGTCAACAGCATTTATGTGGACACATCTAGGCATGTGCTGATAGGTAAGAACACCAGTACAGGCAAACAGACATGGCCACATCAAGACAGCATTCATATGGAGTAGGAGCAATTTAATGAGATGACACACATATATGGTGATAATATGCAATCCACATTGGGTGTTACATATTTGTGACACTAACATGTCAGTGTCATGATGATTTGCAAAGACAACTGTTCATTTGTAGTAAATGTAATACACATGTATGTGCAGCTGTATCTCTGTGCATCTCTGAGATACTATGACCTGTCTCCATCATTATGTCTTCCAGATAATGCCACGATCGAGACCACCAGCATATAGTCACCAGGAGGATGATGCACTCATACCATACCTCCATGACAATTATGAGGTTTTATTTAGTCATGTGCCACAGCACGCCCAGCAGCGGGATGACCTGTGGCAGGAACTGCGCAGGAGGGTTAATGATGTCAGTGGACATAGCCGCACATACCAACAGGTGTGCAGACACTGCACGGACCTGATACAACATGCAAAACAGCGTGCCAATGCAATCACCAGAGAAAAAGGTAGAACAGGTAGTGGCCCACCAACACAGCCCCCACTCACACCTACTGAGGAGCTCCTGGCCAGCCTGGGGACACCATCAGAGCAGCATCCACAAACTCTAGCTGCCATTGTGGAGGTGGGTGTCTCCCAACCAGTGAGCCTGGAGTTGCCTGGTAAGTCACTACTGCATATATAACTATTATATCCCATTTTGTTGCATGTGTCACTGTACAGTATGTAATGTAACATCATATGCAAGGTATGTTTACACACAAGCCACATACTATAGTTTGCTACCCTGTGTATGCACACATGTGCATATTCTATAGTATATGCTATTGTACTGGCAAATGTGTTAACATGCACAGTGCACCCTGTAGCTGTCATACAGTCATGGATAATGATCTAACTGCTTTGTCACCCCTATACAGGTACCTCTGGTGTGCCGCACAGACATCAGGCCGTTACAGGTGAGACAGTTATCAGTATCAGGCATGTTAATGCACAGATCTATTTGCCATGTGGCCAGTTAACACATGTACACATAATGTGTAGTCCAGTCATGCTATAGAGGTCGCATCTTTCATCAATCACACTGTCTACCCATGTGCAATATATACAAACTAAATGAAACTCCAACATTAACCCACAGTAACTGTCATTGCTAGATGTGTGGACAGCTGTGCATACAATGGTGGAGGTGTTGTTCACTGTAGGAATATGTACTGTACATCGGAACAACACATGTGTGGTATGCAAACAGTCCTACACAGTGAGCTGTGATATGGGCAGCCCACATGATTCACCATTGTGGGATATGCCCCTGCAATGACTGCACACATTGTGATGTGCCATCTGACATGTCCCGGACATGTACTGGCCCGGCTGCAACATTGTGTCACTATCACATAAAACATACCCCGCATACCAAACATACAACCCTTTGTCTGCATAACCCTGTGGACAGTGCAGTATTTGACATGTATGGCTGTATGTCATATGTGACAACACAGACATGTGAGATAATGGACATCACAAACATTTGGCCAACACATGTTCACACATGGCCATGGAGGATGGCCAGAGACATTTAGCAACACACAGTAGATGTGATGTGTATGTGTGTACAACCTGTTGCACATTGTCTACACATGGTCCAACTATAGCCTTTGTTGAATGGTTATATAGTAGTTATGGAACACTGGACATCCTAACAGCCTGTGCACAGCTTGTGGAGTTGTCAGTTAATTAGACCACACAAGATGTGGTGGACATCAGGACTGTGTCACAGCATGATAGTAGTTGCCTGTACAACTTCCACATACATACACAGACACCACATCAGGCCACAGATACCGTACATTTCCCTTGCTGCTGTTGGACATCACTGCCAGCTGTGCACCTCGTGTGTGTGGTACACAAATGTCATGTGGGACATGGTGTATTGACAAGTCTGCCATGTGTGTACACAGTTGCCAGGCAGCTACAAAATGTTACCAGTTGTGCAGGGGTGTCATCTGTATGTCTTCCGGTGACCTGTCACACACGACACAGCATGGTTTAGTGTGTATACACCCCAGCAACGTGGGTCACAATCTACAGTATGTATGTATTGTGTATGCACGCAGTCATGGCTATGCACTGTGTGTATCCCACACTGTATAGCAATAGAGACGCCTCATGATTCCATGCAATGGCACTGTGCATGCATGTCACACTGTATTGCAATATAGACGCCTCAGACTACCTGTCAATGGTCATGCACATCTGCTAAAAGTGCATTCTATCTGTTGGGCATACAAACAACACTGCAATGTGACACCATTACACCACTGTACATGTGTCAGGACACCATTGTGTCAAACATGTATACATGTCAATACACACGTCAGCAGATTACATGTCATACTACATGTTAATGTCAAGGGCATATGCCTCACATCAGCCATGTGTACTGTTAACCTGTGCTGGTCCACATGGTGTATCACAGGGATGCATGCTTACTACCATGATTGTGTGAAATGCATGGCTTCTGCTATGCCACATGCTTGCTGTTGTGTGCAACCCACAGATGTAAGTTAACTAACACTATTGATGTCTGAGCTGCATGCCATCTGCTGTATCACATGCATGCTGCATGCCTTCTGTCAAATCATATGCATGGTCAGTGTGTGTCTGTGTGTGTCTGTGTGTGTGTCTGTGTGTGTGTGTGTGTGTGTGTGTGTGTGTGTGTGTGTGTGTGTGTGTGTGTGTGTGTGTGTGTGTGTGTGTGTGTGTGTCTTTGTGTGTCTCTATTGTAATGTAGGGTCTTTGGCTTTACAGGTGATGTTGGTGCATTACCCTCCTGCAGTCCATCTGATGTTAGTGTCCCCACAGACACTAGCAATGATGAACATATGCTTGAGGTACAGGCAGGCTTGTCAGGGGCTGAATCTGTGTCATTGGTTGCCATCCCACCTATATCCCCCTCTTCCCTGCACACAGTTCTCATGCCGACACATACCCCATCACCAGTGGCCATAGAGGAAGGACAGTTGGCAAGTGGTAGCTTTGAACAGGAATATGTGGTGGCTACAGAAGGTGTGTCTTCACACCATGATGTCACTGCAATGTCTGCAGATGCACCACACAGGCATGTGTCCAGTGCTGCTCGTAGGAGGACCTCTGGCCGACATGTACCTGCAGGACAGAGCACAGCAGCTGGTGTCACCAGACGCATGTTTTGGACTGTAATGGCAGCACAGGCATGTGCCGAATGGCTGAACAGAGAAGGGCAGAGGCTTCAGAGGGCTGCAATCCATTCTCTAAATGACAACATCCAGGCATTGGCAAATGCTCAACAGCAGATTGCTGAAGTTTTGGACAGGCGATTGGGTGACATGGTTGGAATCCTTGACTGTGGCATGGCAATCCGTAGCGTGAACTGTCTGTGCTGGAACATCTGGTAGGAGTGAGGCATTGGCCACGTGGACATAGACCAGTTACATCACCTGGTGCAGGTCTGCGTGAACAAGCTACCACACATGCCCACTCCCATAGTGCCGGTAGCAGCAGCAGTGTGGCTGGGGGTGCGCTGTCAACACCAGGACACAGCAGGCCACATGGACGTGGCCCTGGATGGTCCCAGTGGGGACACGGTTCCAGTGGACATGTGTCAACGGACAGTAGCCAATCTGTACCTCTGCCTGGTAGTACCCATGCAACCCCTGGCAGGCACAGGTCACATGTCCATGGCCGGACACAGTGAGCTGTGCAACCTGGTCTGTACAATCTGGGGCTGTCAATAATAACCCTGTGTAGGCCTGATACATGGCAAAACTGTGTGCACACATACATGCACCCACCACAAACATCTGTAGGGCACCTCAACACACACATGCATGACAACCAGAAATGTCCAATTACATCACAGGCCCTGACCCACACACATGATGTCATCCACTGGTGCAGCCTAGGCCCCTGGCAAACATTATCACCCTGTGCATATGATGATGCCTGTGCCGCATCCCTGTCATCCACACCATTGGTGCAAGGACATGCTCATAAGGTCTGATGCACAGGGTGAACAGAATAGTAAGAAGTGTATATTCCAATTGTTGTGTACTGTAGACACACAGCAGAAATACCATGTAGTACAGGTGTAGAATGCATTGTTTTATGTTCACAGTATGTGTCTTGGTAACAACACTAACAGCATGTTGGTAATGATGCCATGCTTCCCTCACTAACGTCTAATTGCATGTGCCATTACGTAACAGTGTTTGCAGTTACAATGCATTGTTTAGTGTTCACAGTATGTGTCTTGGTAACAACAGTAACAGCATGTTGGTAATGATGCCCTGCTTCCCTCCTTAAGGTCTAATTGCATGTGCCATGAAGTACCAGTGTTTTCAGTTTCCCATGTGTAGGACTCACAGGCATGTATGGCAATACCAGCATGCTATACATAGCCTCAACCTCACTGTTAGAACTGCTAACATTCCAAAGAGGTCTACACATCTACTGATACAGGAGCATGTGAGCTGTGTACCTGGCTACAGTGGCTAGAGACATGACATCCATACCGAGTGACATCACAGGTACAGTTACGTGGTGTGGGTGGTTTACACAGCAGTCTAGCTGATGTCAGGGATAGAGGCCAGTTGATAGCATGAGGACTCACTGTGTAGCAGTACTACACCTTCACATTACAGGATGAAAACACGCACAGACATACACAGACATGCACAGTAACATGCCCACATTCAAGGGGTCAACAACACTATAACACACACCTGATAGTGTTGAGGTGAGGACCCCTGCCTATGTGGTAATCAGCATTACAGTACTGTGCACCCACATGACGCGACACAGAGTATGAACATATATAGGTAGGCAGTAATGCCTAAGACCGACAGCATCAACAGGGTAGTACATTGCATCACCTTGAGGAGTTAGGGGTCCTATCTGTTCTGTATGGTAGCATACATCCTCACTCCATGCACCAGACAACCATACATACATACACACACACACACACACACACACACACACACACACACACACACACACACACACACACACACACACACTGTGGAGTCCACAAATGTCATGCACATACAGATAGCTTACGTGTCTGTTACACACACCACCACTGCCTATGTCTTGCTGTCTACACTGCAGTATGTACAGATCTCTACAACAGTGTACAGGGGAGTGTAACAATTGGGATGTATTCCCTACCATACGTGGCATATATGGTCAAACAAGCAGACACACATGTCAGTACTGTGAATCAGACACCTGCTATCTTATGATACATCTGACAGACATGCAGCAGTATTGGCTGCATTACAATGTGTAGCGATGCTATCTTCAGCAATTGTGCTGCTATATGCACATGGGAGGACTTATGTGTTACAGGTGTCAAGTGATTTACAGTCAGTGACAGCCTGACTGCTGTGTTGGTTGAATGTCTTCACCTTCAAGCAACAGAAACATAGCTTTACTGCTTGCACATGTTATGGTAGGATGGCTTGTGACACACCTGTGAGTTGTGTCCATCAAACATCCATCTGCAAAGGTGGCCCACCACTTTATGTACACACATCCATCCTTACCTGATGTACATCTTACCGTACTGTCAGAATATCAGCATATACAGGTGTCAATGATGGGGCTGCATTGCAACTGCATGTTGTAGTAAGACACAGATGAACTGCAAACATCAGCTACTGCACATCATAGCGGAATGCACACCACTACATGTACATGTGTGTAGGTCCTACATTCCAGTCATGTAGCCATGTTTGTATGCATTGTGAATGGTGGACATGTGTGATGACATTCATGACACATGGACTGTTGTATGACATGATTGTTGTCATGGGTAACCAATACAGAGGGAATGTTAACTCAGTCAACATTGCTACCTTATGTACTGTTAGCATTCAACAGCCATGGACCTACCTTCCATGTGCATGCGTGTAATTGGTGTAGCCACTTGTCTGCAGAAAGGACAGCAACAGCTATACTATGTACATATGTGTTGTGTGTGTGTGTGTGTGTGTGTGTGTGTGTGTGTGTGTGTGTGTGTGTGTGTGTGTGTGTGTGTGTGTGTGTGGCATGTACATATCCACGGCAGGTACATGTATGTCATATGCAAACATGAGTGAGTTTTCTGGTGTAAAGCAACAGTTATCTGTTACATCTGTATAACACCCAGGGCCCCTGTCATGTGTACAGCAAACCTGGTTATGAACAGTGGTATCATAGCATTGCATAACATGTGATGGAACACTGTCATTACATGAGAGTCTGCACAGTTGCTGTAGAGCTAGGTACAGTCCACTGGTCATGTGTAACATGGTGTTGTACTGATGTATGGAAGTGTGTTGCTGGTCCAAGGTCATGGTGATGTCTGAGGGCTACATACTAGACTGCAGCATTTACCATTGTGATCTGCACCTGAAACATCTGTGATGTATTCTGAGAGTGTACTGGTCAGTACATGTGAGTGGCCTTCATGTATGTGGGGACACTAACATCTAGAGCAGTCCGTAACAGTCTTATGTCCCACAGGTCTGTATCTGAGGTATACGGTGGTAGTGCTATTGCGCACAACTGAGCCTTATACCAGGTGTTCCTCACTGCACAGATGTCAGTATTCCCCATTGTTGGATCTAAATTGTTAGCTGTGATTACGAACGCTGCACATCTAGCACTGTTTAGTATACACATACAATGCAGTTGTCCTGTAGGTGTCAGGGTGTTTACCTGGTCTCAGGTTCTTCGTCTTTGTATGGTACTATATGTGCGAAGTAGACACACCTGCCAGGACATCATCATGGGTAGTATTAGTGTGCCAGGTTTAGAGTGGTACAGCTAAGGTGATGGACAGCAGCAGACATTGTGTAGAAGACCAGTGTCAGATATATGTAGCGTGGCATTCATGCTAGCAATGATGACTATCGACACACTGTGGCCTTCTGTGTTTAGAATCTGTGTGCATACAAGACAGACCTTCGCTACTAAGTGTGTGAGCATGCCCAGTACGCCATTGTGTGGATGGACACATAGTGCATTCCAATGGGACATGTGCTACTAAGTGTGTGAGCATGCCCAGTGACACCTTGTGTCAGTTATGTGCCCCTGTGTATGGACATGACCATTGTAATCCTGTATAGCGATAGTGGTCATCCAGGAAACCGATGGCCATACACCACTTCAGGATGGCTTCCTACATTAAACACAGTGGTTCACAGGTATGCACACCGTATCTGCCAGCATCCATGTCGATGTCTGCATTTCTAGAAGGTCATACTGACTGTCTTGAAAGGTGTACTGTCTGTGGCACGTCTCGTATCTATGTAGTGTTGTGATAGTGCTCCGTAGATAGGCATTTGTCCTGCTCACAACACTGGTGTGTGTTTGTCTCCGTCTGCCTTGGGACAGTAATATGCTTTAAAACTGTTCACACTCAATACAATCCCTATCAGTGTTTGTTCCATTGTTGAAGATGTCACCAACCTAAAAGTATACCTCTGGGAGTGCTGTGATCTAGTAATCTCGGTAGCGCCTTCTATAACTGCGTAATGCTATAGTGTGATAAGGTAGTTAGGTCTGTGTTCTAATCCCAGCCCTGCCAAGTGCATGTGTTTGTGTGTGTTTCCAGCTGCATGAAGACAGTGTTACACTGCTCACTCTCCATACAATCCATAGCGGCGTCTTTGCCTTTGCTGCTGAAGTCACTAACCTAGAAGTATGCCTGTGTGAGTGCTGTGATCCAGTAATTGTGGTAACACATTCTGTAACTGTGTAATGCTGTAGTGTGATAAAGTAGTTAGATCTGTGTTCTAATCCCAGCCCTGCCAAGTGTGTGCGTGTTTCCAGCTGCATGAAGACAGTATAATGCTTTGACACTGTTCACTCTCCATACAATCTGTAGTGGCATCTTTGCCTTTGCTGCTGATGTCACCAATCTAGAGGTATGCCTGTGTGAGTCCTGTGATCCAGTAATCGAGGTAGCGTGTTCTGTAACTGCATAATGCTGTAGTGTGATAAGGTAGTTAAGTCTGTGTTCTAATCCCAGCCCTGCTAAGCGTGTGTGTGTTTCCAGCTGCATGAAGACAGTGTAATCCTTTTACACTGCTCACTCTCCATACAATCTGTAGCAGCATCTTTGCCTTTGCTGCTGATATCACCAACCTAGAAGTATGCCTGTGTGAGTACTCAATCCAAAAGCACTGAGTAGAGGAAGAGTCAAGCACCGGGCAGCTGAGATAAGAAAACCAAGTTTATTGTAGATAACAAAACTCCAACGTGAAACGCTAAAAAAGTCACACACACTGTTTTACGTCGATACAACAGACTTCTTCAGACAGAAACCCAAGCATAAACAAGCACATGTATTTATAATTGGTTGAACAATTCAAATAAACCAATAGCTCAACATCTCATGAATAAATAATGCCTGTTGATCAAAAATGTGTAACTCAACACAAATACATAAAATACATAAAAACATACGTATATTTGATATACTCACTGGGGTAGTTGTCATAAAACAAAAAAATGAAATGGAAAATTGAAGCTCATACAAAGATAAAAGAGAAAAAATATATATATATATATATATATATATATATATATATATATATATATATATATATATATAATGTATAAGCTATCTATCACAGAAAAATCAACAGATACTCCCATCTAGTGGTCAAATAAGAAATGGCAGGAATAACAAAAATATATTAGAAAATTTTACTTTAAAATGCTCTACACATAAATGACATATTTGTTGTAACTGTTGATGGTATTAAAAAGATGATTTAAAAATATGATTTAAAAGTAGTGCAATAATAATAATAATATTATTATAATAGTATTAAAAATATTATTATTTAAAATATAATGAAAAATTCTTGAATGTGTGTAAAAATAAAAATAAAAATAGAATGTGGGACTTTCACAGTCTAGCAGCCCTCAGTTTTAAAACGGGGGCAAGGGAAACATTGTCATTTAATCCCGGGAACCTGTTGGCTTCAAGAATGATTTGCCAATATAGTTCACGATATTCGATCTTTGTTTCCCACAGCCCACCCCTCTCATCTTTTTGTATGTCTTCAATAATAAAAAAATTGTATTTAGCTAGGGGACAAGTGAGTGTGCATTTATATAACGCATTGGTTATTTTCTTATTTTTTATGTCATTAATGTGTTCATATATTCTTCTTCTAATCTTTCTTTCAGTTTTGCCAACATAAAAACTTAAACAAACTTTACATAACGCAATATAAACCACTCCTGTTGAATCACAGGTACTATAAGACTTAGCCTTTATTTCCATTCCTCTCGCTTCAATAAAAACACTGGTAGTATCAGCCATCTAAGAGCATTGTGCACACATTTTGCATGAAAAAGTACCATAAGGCTTAACGGTATTCTTTTTCACATTCGGTATGGGCAACAGACAGTCTTTTAAATTGCGTCCCTTTCTAAAAATAACTCTAATGGGGGTAGTCCCTTGTAGTCCTAAATCACTAATTCTAATGAAATTGTCCCATTCTTTAATAAAAGTATTCTGAATAAAGCCACCATCTCCACTAAAATCAGTAATAAAAGCTCTATTGTATTTTTTGTCAATATAGTTGGGGGTGTCCAAAACTTCTGTGATGTTTTTGTTGTCACCAGATATAAATTTTAAACCTCCTTTTCCTAAGATGGGTTGAAATCTATTTTCCCTACCTTGAACTACTTAATCTTTAATCATTGTGATAAGATCTAAGGGATATCCCCTTTCTAAAAACATTTGGACCATAAATTCAATTTCCTGGTGGAAATCCAAGTAATTAGAGGTCATTCTTGAAATCCTAACGAACTGACCTTTCACAATGCTTCTTTTCTGATGGATGAGGTGTCCACTGGTAAAATGTAAATAGCAGTTAGAAAAAGTTTCCTTTCTAAAAATCCTTGATTTAAAATGGTCACCATCCTTACTTAAAGTGATGTCTAAATAATTAATTTCTCCAAGGTCAATTACATGTGTAAATTTTAAGAATTCAGTAGTATTACCAATGTAACATAAAAAATCTTCTAATTTGTCCCTAGTATCTGTCCATAAAATAATATCATCAAGGTAGCGTTTGTATAAACACCAACTGTCCTTATAGATGCTGTTAAAAATAAAATTGTTTTCCCAGGTATTGAGTACCATATTAGCAAATATGGGAGCGCATCTTGCTCCCATTGCTACTCCACTTTTTTGTTGGAAATATTCTCCTTGAAAGAAAATATAATTAAATTTAAGCACCATCTCCATCAATGTAATACAAATATAAATTTCATTGTCTGATATGTCTCCAGAACCTCTGATGGCTGCCTCAAACCATTCTAATCCTATATCGTGCGAAATGGAGCCAAACAGGTCCACTACATCAGTGGTGACAAGAATAAGATTTTCTTTGAACAATTCGTTATTAACTTTCTTTAAAAAATCCCAGGAATCTTTTAAAAAAGAAAAATGTTTCCCCATAGATTTTTTAAATTTGGTATCAATATATTTAGCCAAAGAGGAAATAGCTGAACCTTCAGCAGCTACTATAAGGCGCAGGGGGGGATCCTGGTAATTTTTGTGCACTTTTGGGATACCAAAAATGGAAGGAATTCTAGGTTTATTGTTGTATAAAAACCCAAATAAATCCTTGTCTATAAATCCTTCCAAAAACAAATCCTATAAAGTAGAATAAATTCTCCTGTATCCAATATGAATCTCGTTTTTGGATACGTTATCATATTTTGAAGTATCCAAAAGTAATTGAAACATTTTAGGTTCATACATAATGTGATTCATCAAGACAATGCCACCCCCTTTCTCAGGTTTCATCACCCTAATATTAGTATCCCCTCTTAGTTGGTGTAGTAAGTTATGTTCAGCAGATGTAAGGTTAGATACAAACTTGTTGTTCTTCACTACCTTTCTTAACTCATTTTCAAGTAATACTTCAAGTTTCTCAGTTGTGTATGTATAGGTGGATTCCAAGTACTTTTCTTTCTCAATTCATTAGATGTTTCCCCTAATGCTTGGCCCTCATGAAAAAATATTTTGAAATTAACTTTTCTAAGAAACATTTTAAGATCAGTCACAAGCTTACTAATATCACATTTTTTCTTTGGGACAAAATTCAACCCCTTGGAAAATAAACTAAAATATATCCTATCAATATTCAACTCAGTATAATTAAATATGTTAAAATTAATAAACTCATTGTTAGTACAAACAATGTTGTCTAAAATACCCTCTTCTTCCACCACCTCCACCTGCTCAGAATTGTTTTCTTCAATTTCAAATCCATAATGTGTGTCCAGTAGGTAGATTACCTTTTCCCCCTCCCCCTCCATTCATTCTGTTGAAAATTCCCTTCCCTCTGATTCCTTATTCTTTTCGATCTCCGGAGTGGGGGAAATTCTAAAGGGTCTACTGGATCTTTCATATAGTAATCTGAATCCTGATTATGAACTTTTTGTTCCAAAACGCTCCTAGAAGCATAATTTAAATTACCCCTAGGCTTGGGGTAGTGCACATGATTTTGGTACTCAAAAGTGTCCCTATTAATTTTCCTTCTCTTCCTTTCTAGTATTTTGTCACATTTAGAATCTATAACTTTCCTTAAATCATAGTATTTTCTCTTCTCTTCATCAACAGTGAATAAAAGGTCATTTGTAATACGCTCGTTAGTAATCTCAATCTGCTTCATAAGTAAAGCCATTTCTTCTTCATTATTTTTTATTATCGCCCTTACTAAATCAAAACCCCAGTTATCAAACATATTCAAAAGTGAAGTGTGAAAAGATGACCCAGCTAAAACATTATTCAGAAATTTAAATACACGTAAGCCCTTAGGCACCAATTTCTTGTGTAAACATTCCTTCAAATACATGTTATCAATGTTTAAAATTTTGTATTTAAATAGTAAGTCATTCAGTGTATTTAAGTTGCCAGCATATGTAGCAACATGTCCATCATCTTTAACCAAACAGTCACCCAAATCTACTTTTTGTTTAAGCCAGTCTTTTAAAGTTAAAATATTAACTGAAAAGTCACCTTGCTGGTCAGGAGTTGTGACTTCTCTCCTTCGCGTTTCATTACGCTCGCCTGTATTTCCATTGTCGCTACTATTGCGTAAAATGTAAGGAATATTGTCTCCACGATCAATGGTTCCCAAAGGGCTAGAATGCAACCTTCCAAATGCTCCACCAGTCAAACCACCATTAGGGTGCCCGTTATGAATAAAGGCACGTTGGTTCCCAGGTAGCGAGGACGTTCCACTGCTATGAATGAGTGAATCACATAGAGGAGTCAGTAAAGCCACCAGCTGACTCAGCTGACCAATGAGTGCAGAAACCTCTTTCCCCTTATTAGAATGAACTTCGTGGTGTAACGGGGAATCTGTGGAAAAACTGTCCTCTCCTTCCATAGCAAAATACCAATAACCAAAAGAAATGGAAGATCAGTGCAAAAACGCCAACCAGTAAACAATCCAAAAGCACTGAGTAGAGGAAGAGTCAAGCACCGGGCAGCTGAGATAAGAAAACCAAGTTTATTGTAGATAACAAAACTCCAACGTGAAACGCTAAAAAAGTCACACAGCATTTTTCATCGATACAACAGACTTCTTCAGACAGAAACCCAAGCATAAACAAGCACATGTATTTATAATTGGTTGAACAATTCAAATAAACCAATAGCTCAACATCTCATGAATAGCTAAGTCTTATAGTACCTGTGATTCTACAGGAGTGGTTTATATTGCATTATGTAAAGTTTGTTCGAGTTTTTATGTTGGCAAAACTGAAAGAAAGATTAGAAGAAGAATATATGAACACATTAATGACATAAAAAATAAGAAAATAACCAATGCGTTATATAAACACACACTCACTTGTCCCCTAGCTAAATACAATTTTTTTATTATTGAAGAGATACAAAAAGATGAGAGGGGTGGGCTGTGGGAAACAAAGATCGAATATCGTGAACTATATTGGCAAATCATTCTTGAAGCCAACAGGTTCCCGGGATTAAATGACAATGTTTCCCTTGCCCCCATTTGAAAATTGAGGGCTGCTAGACTGTGAAAGTCCCACATTCTATTTTTATTTTACACACATTCAAGAATTTTTCATTATATTTTAAATAATAATATTTTTAATACTATTATAATAATATTATTATTATTATTACACTACTTTTAAATCATATTTTTAAATCATCTTTTTAATACCATCAACAGTTATAACAAATATGTTATTTATGTGTAGAGCATTTTAAGGTAAAATTTTCTAATATATTTTTGTTATTCCTGCCATTTCTTGTTTGACCACTAGATGGGAGTATCTGTTGAGTTTTCTGTGATAGATAGCTTATAAATTTTATATATATTTTGTTTTTCTCTTTTATCTTTGTATGAGCTTCAATTTTCCATTTCATTTTTTTGTTTTATGACAACTACCCCAGTGAGTATATCAAATATACGTATGTTTTTATGTATTTTATGTATTTGTGTTGAGTTACACATTTTTGATCAAAAGGCATTATTTATTCATGAGATGTTGAGCTATTGGTTTATTTGAACTGTTCAACCAATTATAAATACACGTGCTTGTTTATGCTTGGGTTTCTGTCTGAAGAAGTCTGTTGTATCGACGAAAAACGGTGTGTGACTTTTTTAGCGTTTCACGTTGGAGTTTTGTTATCTACAATAAACTTGGTTTTCTTATCTCAGCTGCCCGGTGCTTGACTCTTCCTCTACTCAGTGCTTTTGGATTGTTTACTGGTTGGCGTTTTTGCACTGATCTTCCATTTCTTTTGGTCACCTGTGTGAGTACTGTGATCCAGTAATCGCAATAGTGCATTCTGTAACTGTGTAATGCTGTAGTGTGATAAAGTAGTTAGGTCTATGTGTTAATTCCAGCCCTGCCAAGTGTGTGTGTGTTTCCAGCTGCATGAAAACAGTGTAATGCTTTTGCACTGCTCACTCTCCATACAATCTGTAGTGGCATCTTTGCCTTTGCTGCTGATGTCACCAACCAAGAAGTATGCCTGTGTGAGTGCTGTGATCCACTAATCATAGTAGTGCATTCTGTAACTGCGTAATGCTGTAGTATGATAAGGTATTTAGGTCTATGTTCTAATCCCAGCCCTGCCAAGTGTGTGTTTCCAACTGCATGACGACAGTGTAATGCTTTTACACTGCTCACTCTCCATACAATCCGTAGCGGCATCTTTGCCTTTGCTGCTGATGTCACCAACCTAGAAGTATGCCTGTGTGAGTGCTGTGATCCAGTAATCGTGGTAGCGTGTTCTGTAACTGCGTAATGCTATAGTGTAATAAGGTGGTTAGATCTGTGTTCTAATCCCAGCCCTGCCAAGTGTGTGCATGTTTCCACCTGCATGAAAACAGTGTAATGCTTTTACACTGTTCACTCTCCATACAATCCATAGCGGCGTCTTTGCCTTTGCTGCTGATGTCACCAATCTAGAAGTATGCCTGTGTGAGTGCTGTGATCCAGTAATCCAGGTAGCACTTTCTGTAACTGTGTAATGCTGTAGTGTGATAAGGTAGTTAAGTCTGTGTTCTAATCCCAGCCCTGACAAGCGTGCGTGTGTGTGTTTCCAGCTGCATGAAAACAGTGTAATGCTTTTACACTGCTCACTCTCCATACAATCCGTAGCGGCGTCTTTGCCTTTGCTGCTGATGTCACCAACCTAGAAGTATGCCTGTGTGAGTGCTGTGATCCAGTAATCACGGTAGTGCATTCTGAAACTGCGTAATGCTGTAGTACGATAAGGTAGTTAGGTCTGTGTTCTAATCCCAGCCCTGCCAAGTGTGTGTGTGTGTGTGTTTCCAGCTGCATGAAGACAGTGTAATACTTTTACACTGCTCACTCTCCATACAATCCGTAGTGGCATCTTTGCCTTTGCTGCTGATGTCACCAACCTAGAAGTATGCCTGTGTGAGTGCTGTGATCCAGTAATCTCGGTAGCGTGTTCTGTAACTGCATAATGCTATAGTGTGATAAGGTAGTTAGGTTTATGTTCTAATGCCAGCCTTGCCAAGTGTGTGTGTGTGTGTGTGTGTGTGTGTGTGTGTGTGTGTCCTTCCAGCTGCCTGGAGACAGTGTAATTATTTTAGACTGCTCACACTCCTGCATAGATTCCCTATCGGCGTTTGGTCCATTGTTGATGATGTCACCCACCTAGAAGTATGTCTCTGGGAGTGCTATGTTCCAGTAATCTCAGTAGCGCATTCTGTAACTGTGTAATGCTGTAGTGCGATCGAATAAACAGGTATGTGTTTGATTCCAATGCATGACAGGTATGTGTGTTTTGGCAGTCATATCCTATGTGTTGGTATCTGTGGGTGGCTAGTTCCAGGATGTGTTGAGTGTGTTTTGTTGCATTCCTATATAGTGTCCAGACATGTCATAATCACCCAAGAGACAGGGTTGTCAACACATACACATACATTTCCAAATAGGTCTGGTGGGTAAATGTCAGCAGCCCTACTCTTACCCTTACTACAGTCTGACCAGTGTGACGCAACAAAACACACTCACCTTGACAGTAGCACCAGTACATAATGCAGGTGTCACATGTGGTTTCTTTTTAATTCTTATCTAATGCTTTGGTGTCATGTGGTCCGCTGTTGTGATATACATTTAATATCTACGTGTGTGTGTGTGTGTGTGTGTGTGTGTGTGTGTGTGTGTGTGTGTGTGTGTGTGTGTGTGTGTGTATATGTAATATAGATAGATATAGATATGTATGTGGAAATTAGCACTATTGAATGTGCTGGATGATCTGTACGTGATCACCTCAGATGTATGTATATCTGCCATGGCTTTGTGGTGGAGCACATAGCCTGTGGTGTGTTGATCCCGGGTTCTAGTCGTGTAGAGACCAGTTATTTTGTTGCTGGGTAGAACAAGGGACATTGAAAGCAGTGATAGTACAGCACATTTAATCAGTTGTGTGCGCATCTCAGCGACAGTCAGCAGTGGTTATTACTTTGGAGGATCACTATGGCTCATATAACTATGCATTAGAAGACAATACTATGCAAATCAGGTTGACAATAGTGACTCCTGTTTATCCCCAGGTTGTGATGCAGATCCCAAGGATGTATGTGTATACATAGCCGGGTGCAGGACTGGCATATTGTTGAATGCATGGAAGGGGTTTTAGGCATAGTGTACGTACATTGGAGCACTTTGCCATGGGATTGCTCCTGTTTTAGCATGCCTAAGCTAGGGGTGTGTCTATACCTGCTTGGTGAAATTGGGAGGGACAACAGCAGTAGTGAAGTAGTAAAGGTGTACAAGTTGCACAAACAGGTGATAATTAGCATTATTAGCAGATTACATGGCCAGCCCACCCCAGAACACTACGGTAAATTGACCAAGCATCATACACACAGGTGTCTTCCACACTCTACACCACCGGTGTATACATGCGGTGACATGTCTCAACACAATCCAACCAAATTAGAATGGCTGCAGCAGGCAATATAGACCGACATGTGCAGGAGACTGAGGGTGGTGAGAATGTGAATGCTGCCGAACAAACCTTAGTGAGGTGACAGAAGACTTTACAGACCCAGAGTAACCTAACAGTGTCTACATGAGCTGAAGAGAATGGAGCACTATGGGGTGGACAGAGATGTCCTACAGCAGCTTGTTGAGCTGTGCCGGCCACACCTGACACATCGAACAGGGCAAGGAAAGCCATCCCAGTGCATACCAAGGTATGTGTTGACCTAGGTATACTAGCCACAGGTACCTCCCAAAGCACAACTGGGGATATCATGGTGATCTCACATGCATCTACATCCAGAGTATTGCACCAGTTCACAGACGCCATGTCACCACACGCCACTGAGCACGTACATGTCCTCAACACACGTGATTTGTTGACCAGCAATATGCGTCTCTTCCACCAAATGGCAGACTACCCTGGGGTACTGGGTGCTATAGCCTGCACACATGTACGAATCATAGCACCGCCTGGTGAGCAGGGTAGGGCCTACATTAACTGCAGAGGCATACCCTCCAACAGCTAGGCCATATGCGATGGCCAGGGCATTAAACTGAATGTGTGTGCTCTCTGCCCTGGAAGCTATGATGATTCAGATATATGGCATCTGATGCAGCTATACCACACCTTTGACAATATGGACATCCCCTACAGTCACCTAGTGGTGGATGCTGGGTAACCACTGGAGTTGTGGCCGATGACACCCATCAGCAATGCACACACACCTGAACAACTACACCATACTGGGGCACACGCAGAGGCAAGACATATAATTGAGCATGTGTTTTGGATACTGAGGTCACAGTTCTGATGTCTGGACACATCCAGTGGAGCCTTTCATTATTCACCAGCTACATGCACCCATATTGTTATGGTATGTGCTATGCTACACAATCTGATCCTGCATTAACAGTTGCAGCAGGAACAGCATGGGCCAGAGCCACACAGACCCCCACCAATGCCAAGGCTTGTACAGGTATGGTGTGACTAGAAGGAGGGACCACCTCTTCTGGACACAGTAGGCTAAATGAGGCGGGCACAGTATGATCTGCCCTTAGCAAAGAGGCAAGACATGGCATATGCACTGACACAGTAGGTACCCATGGAATTACACACTCTGTGACCCACAGAGACAATACAAGACTTGCCAAACATGACACTACCTGTACTCAACCATGTATGGGAAGTGCACTGTGTGCATCTGACATAGGCAGCCCTCCACACCATCCTGAGGTCTGGAACACCCCCAAGGTACATCAATCAATCTACCAATTGGCAGTAGTATTACAATGTGAATTTACCTGTAGCTATGCTATGGATGTGAGCATACAAGGGAATTTGGTGGCCGACTATTAGAGCAGCAGACAGTACACATCAATAATGGCACCATGACATCTGTAGCATATACTGGGGTCACAAGAGTAGCCAGTAGTAGACAGGGTGACCTAACCCACTGCAGGTTATGGGCTGAACATCATGTGTGTCCATACAGCCCACACAGGTCTCATACAGCTGGACAGGTGTAATCCTATACAGACAAATGCTATACAATGGCCTCTGGATATGCCCAATGGATGCCCCCAAACCCCACAAACACACACATAGACTACAACAGGCCAGGCAGTTGGATGTAGGTTGTGAAGTCTAGTATGATGACCACCAAAGCAAACACAAATAAAACAAAAAAACAACAGGCAAATCCACAACTTGAGAAACAAATTTAATTCTCTGATGTCTCAGCCGTAGCCTTCAAGGAGTGAAGGCTAGTATGTCTGAAACCACTATGCTGGTAATTAAAGCTAGGATCTGACGTACACTGGTATGCCTCCAACCAGCAATTTAGGTAGGTCCACACACAAGCATGGAGTAGCTGGCATACCAGTACAGTAGTAGCAAATGTGTAGAACTGTCAGCTTTGCCTCCCTTCCAACATACACATGTGAGAGTCATGTGCATCACGCCCGGTGTTGTGTAGGACTGTGGATACAATTGGATGTCCCCCCACACTGTACAGACATGTAACAACAGGCAATGCCACATGACCGTTGTCTACCCTGCAGACACAGCATGCCACCTGTTGGTGTACAATGCAGGGGTGGGCACCACAGTACTGACTATATGGACATGTGACACCAGCAATACAGTTGACCATACTGGGCATGCTCATATACATGACGGTATGACAGTAATGTCTGTTGACAACATGCTTAATAGTCATACTGAGCATGCTCACACACAAACACAGGATGACCAGGTCTGCAAACACCAGTGGTCCAGACATATCCGCCAGTACATTGCTATACTGTTGGATGACTGTGCTGTATGGTATGTGTGTGGTACTGTCTATTGTCTGTATAGATGTCATGGTGTATTGGTAATTCACATGAGCTGTGTGCGCAGGATATTGCTGACACATGCAAAGGACAGTTCTTTGTATGCGGTCAAAACAACACCTTTGGATACAGAGTAGGTAAGGCACATTACAGCAGGTGGAAGCAGTTGTGTGTGTGTTTTTGCAGTTTTGAGTACTTCTGACCTCTGGTTACATTTCCTTATACTTGTTTAAACTCCACATTTCCTTAACAGTGCAATACTTGCATACTGGTAGACAGACACGCTTACACCCACTCACTCACTCACTTGAACGTTCACCAACATTGGTGCTTCCATTTATCAGTCACACCGGGTGTGCACAATCCCTTATGATGCCTATTACATCGGACTACATGATTACAGTATCAGGTATGGCTAACCATTAGGCGACAGCAGGCGTTCGACTGCAAGCAGCCTGTCCAGTGACAGAATCATATTATATGCATCTTCCTCATACAATCTCCTCCCATCTGGCTGATACATGGGAAACGATACTCTGCAATGCTGACATGTACATGTGTTTTGGCAAATGCATCTTGCTGGCAGGTCATGCTACCGCATACCTATTGTAGGTTTTCCACCTTTTAGATTGGCCATACTCTAGGGGCAACACCTTTCACACTTTGCATGGGACAATCCCTCATTAGGCTTATGTATCCTGCGACAATACTGTAGCCATAGCTAATGTCCTGATTAGGGGACAATATTATATTCTACCTGTCTGTAATAATTGCATGTAACAGTTATTGTATAAATGACACGTGTATATGTTGTGTGAAGTAGCATTAGCAACATGACTGCTGCTAGACTAAGCTTTGCTGTGTGCTAATATGTCTATTTGTGTACTATGCATGGCTGTAGGTATGTTTTGACCTGGTACGTCTGACATTTCTACAGAGCAGGTCCCCCTTTCTACATTTGGAAAGGTGACAGCCCTATAGGACCTATATATAGAGCTGTCACATTTGCCAAGTCAACACATACCCGCAGTCAATACTAAACTGACTACTTCAGCGGTTTTCATATGTTAAGATTATTCTTGTAGTATTATAGTCATTAATACTGTTTCCTATAACATGTAGCTGTTTCAGATACAAGAAATCATTTTATTACACCACTACACACAATATATGAACTCTTTTTCAGAAATCACAGGCCAGGTGCCATAACATTCAATTTGCAGGACACAACTGCCCAGACTGGAGTGTTCCTCACAAAGTTGAACAGGTGATAATCCAAAACTATTATGCTATCATCTACCTTAGGTGTTCGGCGGTATTTGCGCTTTCCGTCAGTAGCAGAACTCACATGCGAGTGTAGGAGACTGAACACTGTATTGGGGACACTGCATAACACCCTGAAGGACACATTTAGTTTGGTTCCATTAACCAGCCACATTGACAGTCACAGGGCATATGTATTCATTCACATTTATCGAGGTACATGCTGTTTGACTTATACATGTTTTGTCATTAGTCATCACGTGTATTTTGCCACCTGTCCACCTAATATCACTAGTTCTGGAAATTTAGTTAGGACTGTGTTACATTCTGAGTCATAAGCATGGACGTCCATAATAATCGGTTACAAGACACTGATATAGTCCCTACATGTTCCCCCAATGGTTTACGGACTATCCAGTAAATGTGTTCTTCAGGTTTGGGAGATATAGGCATCTGCTATATCCACATAGGAATATTAATTACTCCCACAGGGCGGGCCTAAATACATCTGTGCCAACCAACACCTACACACTTAGGCCCATTATTGCATACCCATGATTCCCCTACCTGACATCCCTGTACAGCAGTCATAACCCATACTTAATGTGAGTGCAAATAGGGTATGAAGACACCCCTACGCACTACCCACTCTCCCTGTCTTGGGACACATGTCGTACGTTTAGTCAAGCCATGTGTTATTACACTTGCACAAACAACCTACTGTTCCGTGTACAGCTACATCCTAGTTGCAGCGGTGACTTCCTTGCGTTGATTAATCCGGGTTTACACTAAAAATTGAATTTTTGGTGTCCTGCAAAGGACACCATTATCCATGTTTAAAGAGTAGACCTTGCAGATCTGTCACACTGGTACTTTCCTGCTGATGGTTTTGAAAGCAGCGGTGTATTTACCTTTATTGCATGTCTGTATGTCTGACTGGCCTAGCTGGGCAGTGTGGGACATATAAATTTGTTTATTGGACCTGTCAGTTACATATGCCCGGTCTGAACATATGTTATCCATAATAGCTATAACGTACCCTATTTATGTACATATGTATATCTGCAATGACATATATATGTTTGTGTGTATATATCAATGTATGTGTGTGTGTGTGTGTGTGTGTGTGTGTGTGTGTGTGTGTGTATATATATATATATATATATATATATATATATATATATATTTGTATGTGTATATATAAATATATATATATATATATATATATATATATATATATATATATATATATATATATATATATATATATATGTGTGTGTGTGTGTGTGTGTGTGTGTGTGTGTGTGTGTATATATATATATATATATATATATATATATATATATATATATATATATATATATCTCTATATATATATATATATATATATATATATATATATATATATATATATATATATATATATTTGTGTCCATTGACCAATACATTTCCCGGACAAACACACTAACACATGCGTATTGGGTTTTATCTCTGCTTCAACAGCATACTATTGCCTTAGTCATTATTACACCAGCACTTTGCTCTGGTTAACTTGTAATCGGTATATAGCACATTCTACAATGGACAGATGTCGCACTTTGTTCATGTATGGAGTACCACTGACAACTGTGATGTGATATAGTATCATATGACCTATCCCTCATCTGCACAGCCTATTATTCCTGCTGCTGTATGTGTTTCTGTGCATATTCATATTATTTATGTCAATAATTGGAGTGCATGTGTTACGGAGAATGTACGTCAACATATTGATGTCTGCATGTTGTGTCTTTCGTCTTTTCCCTGTTAGGGGGTTGCCACAGCAGAACTCCAGTCTGCTAATTATTGGCAGATAGATGTTTACGTGCAGAGTTGTCAGCCCTGATGCACAACCGTCAACAAAGGTACACCAATTCACGCATGTCTCCACGCAGAAGACTCTCTAGCTGTGAATCAAAAATACATACTAGCTGACCTACATGGGCCCAGACCTCTCAAACAATTGGGGATAAATTTCGACAGAATCAGGGACAAATCAAGAAAAAATCAGGGACAATCAGGGACACATTTAAAATATTAGTGCTATTAACTTGAAACATTGACAGAATCAGAGCATATGAATTAATACACATTTTCTGAAGTAAAAGAAGTTTATAACTCTTACTTATTGTCATTATTCATTAAGTGTAATTCACCGCCTTTCCTCCAAAAGTCAGTAGTTTTAGGAGGAGTTAAGAGGGACAGAGTAAAAATTTGAGTCAAAATAAGGGACAGTTGAGAGGTATGCACGGGCCGCTCCATTGGAATAGGCACAACCAACACTGGCACACCTGTATCTATAATCACATATCCATATTTTCTTAAGCCCACCCATGTTGAGTTTCCATGAGTAACAGCCATTATTCACCTGATATTGCAGCCATGACACACCTTTAGACATTGCCCTCTCCAGAGCGTTAGGGGTCATACACACATGTAGTACCAACTCGTGTAATCACAGGGTCTCCCGCCATTTATATCTGCACATACGGCCCTTTCCTCGTGTTATGGATTACAAACATTTGCGGGTTACAAGTGTAGGTGGTCACAACATGACCTACATTCTGTCTGTGTGTAATGTTGACATAGCAGTTCAATGATATTATGGACACTGGTATAACCCTGTCTCTGGTGTGAATAGTGGTGCTCTACTCACTCCTGTGCAGCTTTATCTCACATACGCTGCAAGCACTATATAATACCTTAGTTGCTCGACATTCCCTTCACAACCCTTGTGTATGCTTTTTTCTTTCGGCGTTTAAGTCTGTGGATATATAGCTATACACACATCTATATATCTATATATAGATATATAAGTTACATCTGTACAAAATAACATTCATTTGCTATGCTGTGAGCTGCTTACACATGCGCAGACATGCTTGCATATCCTTATTGTGAGTTACATATGCTTACTAACACTTTGTGCTTACGTGTGCCTTATTCATTATGACAGTACCACTTTGATTGATGGAATCCGGTTAACGGCCCCATGCGAAACATGTGTTCACCTTTACATGTTTAAATGGCTTTACAGCACAGAGGCATTCATTCCACAGGAAAATGATATGTGCTATAGTCATACTTGAACCGGGAATGCATTTACATTGGGCGAATGCTCTAACCACTACACTAACTGGTGTAATGATTCATTTATATGTATACCCATGGTACATAGCTACCCTAACATATGTCTCACCGCTTCACTTACACTGCAGGCATCCATTTGCCTGCTGGGAAAAACGCGGTACTACACATGACACATTCCCTATTTCCTAGTGCTCTGGACCCATGCTGCATATTTACTCACTCCAAGGATATTCAGAATTCCAAAGCTTATAGTCCTGGCACATACGAGTGTTTGATTGTCAGGGTGTTCATGTGGTGATCCGGGTTTAGGCTTGTCCGACTGGTAACCGGAACTACCCTGACTCTGTTTAAATATCAGATGTAGCACATGGACAGAGTTTGCCCAGATTTTAACATTCTACCTGTGTTTACAGACACAGGGGTTTGGGCACCTGTTAGCAAATTATTATGTTGGCAATGCATAATATAGGGTGGGGGTCGTTCCACTATATAATTCAGGGTGGGGGGGTGTTTCCCTTCACATTTGACTATTTCATTCATTCATACATACGAGGAATATTATTCTGGACATAACTTATGACTTAACTACAGGTATGCAGTAGTACAGTCAACAAATGTGACAGTGAGTTAGTGTAAATATGTGTACAGACCTCTGTAATACTCAGGGACTACCTTCAACAGTAACAGGGACAAGATAATGACAAATCATGGAAAATCACAGACACTTCTACAATTTTACTACTATTGACTTGACACTTGACAGATTCAGAGCCATATGTCTTAATACTTATTTTCTGCAGTTAAAAGCATCTATTACTCTTAAATTATTGTCATTAGTCATTCAGGTGTCATTCAACACCTTTCCAACAAAGATCACTGGTTTTGTGAGTGATTAAGAGGCTGACAGTTATTGTGTGAATGCTCTGACTATTGGTAGGGTTGCCACATTTTCATAAGTACAGGATGAGATATATTCTGGACACACCAGATTGTTTATGACAACACATACCCACGGTCAGTACAGGGTTTAGAACATTCATTATTTTCCTAGATGACAGCCTATTCCTGTAGCACTTTAGTTACTTATTCTGTTTCTTGTACGATTTACCTATTTTACATCCAGATATACCTGTTTTAGGCAACTGTTACATGAAATATGGTGCATACTTATTTCCTGCAATCACAGGACATTTGTCATTGTATCATTCTTGGTCAGGACACACCTCACCAAACAGTGACTGTCCCTCACATAGTGGTTCAGGAGGCACTCTGCTTATGTGAGCACCTTAATTACCCTATTTCCAAGTGCCAGTATGCGACTGTTAAAAAAATATGTATTAATGTATATGTTTAGTGCTTATTAAGAAGCAAGAGAGGATTAATGCATTTTATTCTATTAATGATATGACAAGAAAAATGAATTCATATGAAACTGCAAGAAGCTTTTGGAAACTGCAGTGTGCCTTTTGCAAGTTGGCCTCTGACCCCAGCAGCTGCTAACTCAGCAAGAATTAATGTTTATGCTTCTCACAAGTGATTATCTGCTGGGTCAGGAAATTAAATGTATGAAATAATGAGAATCTTCTGCTCTTTCCTGCATGAGTGATCGACCTTGTATATGTTGTTAGATAACGCACCAGATGCAAGGAAGAAGTGATAACATGTAACAAGAGAAATGTATTGAGAACTGTATCTACTATTATGTTCAAATTAGCTTAGAACCTTGAATGGCAACTTTTGTAAAAGGGTATTGTAACCAACCAGGTGGCTAGCAAGGCCAAGTTGTTTACCAGAAAGCAAAATGTAGTATCAGCATCTTAGATGAATAGAATATTGTAAGCTAAAGTGATGTAAAACCCCTTGTGACTGACTACGTCAGCCTGGTGTTTTAATACTAGTAAGAAATACTATAAAAGTTGTGTACTTCCTGTTTCATTCAGACAAAATTCTGTACTTGTACATTTTTTGCCTCCTGGTGTATACTAGTAAAAAACCTGAACCTGAACATCCTGTGTATTGATGTTTTTGTTACAGTATTTTTCATTTAACAGATTGGTCCTTTGCGTACCGGAATCCCTCAGAAGCTGCAGATCAGAGCGTAGTGGTGGTTGAAGACTGCATGCAGGAGAAGACACTGAAATGGTTCTTCTTGAGTGAAAAGACCTCCTACTGAATTGTCGTTTAAAGAGGCTGGCCACTTTCTGATCTGTGGCTGAAGAGCGGATCTCCACTTCGAACCGTGACTATTCAATACCGGAGGCTCAGGTAGGGAGACTTTTTGCCTTTTTTCTGTTTTAGATCAGGGACTAGGTTACAGTAAATATTGTTTTTTTTTTGTCAGATTTGTCATACAGATCAGGGACAAGAAAAGTTACTGTTTATTTGGTCATAGATTAGGGTAACAGAATAAGGTAGGTAGTTATTCTAGATAAACTGTGAAAGGAACTGAAATTGTGGTACCATGTGATAAGAAGGGTTACGTAACATTTTTTAGCAGTCAGAATAACATGGGAAATCAGTGCACTAAAACATCGCAAGACCCGCCCCAAACCGAAGACGCAAAATATATGCAACTACAACGTGCAGATAATGTTAAATATTATGCAAAAATGGGTTAACAAATATGAATTTAATGGGAAATTAGACAAATCTTCGCTTGTTAAACTTCTTAAACAGCTTAAAAATGATACAAAAGGTCAGGCAAGAAAACAATGGCAATTAGGCATTCCTCACGCACACAGGTGGATTGAGGAAGCAAACCGTAGGGAACAAAAGAGTAATAATTCAAAGGCATTGTTCTTAGACAAAGAGGATAATAACATAGTAATAGCAATGGCTCCTCCTCCGCCCCCTCCGCTCCCTTTTCCAGGGTATGAAGCGAGTGGACAAGCTGGTCCACCTCCGCGGTATCCTGATGTCTCAGTGAAAAGTTGAAGTTTATGTATTGCAGTCTGGTAAAAAGGGTAAGAAAAATGCCCAGGGAAATAAACAGTCTGACAAACGGTCAGAGGACTTTGAAGAAAGGAAAAAGAGAGGTGAATGCTTTAAGTGTGGGAAGAAGGGACATATAGCAAGGGATTGTAAACAGAATAAGAAGGTAACCACAGAGGATAAGGGAGATGAGAACTGACTATATGATGGTGAAGATACACCATACGAGAGTCAGAAGTCATCGGGAAAAGACAATAAAGAAAGAACAAATGTAAATGTGATAGAAGGAGTAGAGAAAGTGCAAGTAGGCATGGAGGATGAAGAAAATGAGATTTTAGATTTAGCATTATTGAGCCTAGAGCTCTACCTAGCAGACACAAAACCGGAAGTTACACTTCTGGTGGAGGAGAAGGAAGTTAAATTCCTTTGTGATTCAGGAGCGTCACGGACTTTGATACACCCCTCCAAGTTACAGGAACATTCAGAATCACCTGTTTATATATTAGTGAAAGCTGCAAATGGACAGCTATACCGGGAACCACTTTCCCATGATATAGCAATAACTGACCCTGTTTCAGGAATGACTCAAAGGAGTAAGATTGTTGTTTCTGCAAAATGTCCAGTGAACCTATTAGGTAGGGACCTTATGCAGATATTTGGCATAGCAGTAGTTCCGACTATACAGGGTATGGAGGCACGGCGACAAATGGATACTTTTATGGTGCGATCGGAGGGTGAGACTTTTTACTGGTACAGCCAGGACTTAGTTACGACTGGTCCAGGGGCAGTGACCCAGGAACTGATGAACATAGCCATCAGTAAATCCCCCTCCCTTGACACTGACAGACAGCATTTGTTGCATTGCACTCTGTATTACTGTAACACACCAGGACCTGATAAGGAATATGAGCAAGAATTGTTCAGAAATCGTGCAAACAGATTAGTGTTACGTAATCTGTACTGGGATACTGAGGGAAACAGTGTTGTTAGTTGTTCATTACCTCAAGAATTCCTTGCACTATACAAATCTAACCAATTACCACATGTCAGTTTAACTAAAAACAAAAATGTAAAATGGGCAGACCTAGGAGAAAAGGTAACGAGATGGGAGAAACAAACTGATTTAGAATTATCAGAGTAGGGAATACAGAAACAAAAACTGAATTGGTTAACACAGGCACACCCAGCTGTACACTTGCAGTCTAGCAAGGACAGCTGATTAGCATTCTTATTAGAAGAAGAGGAGAAAGCCTTATGTAACATACCAAAGATTCTTTGGTCAACAGGCAAGTCAGATGTAGGACTTATTCGAACAGCAGGACCAGTTACTATTACACCGAAGTCAGCATTTAGACCACAGAAGAGACAATATCCTTTGAGAAAGGATGCAGAGATAGGAATCAAACCTATAATAACAGCATTACTTAAAGAAGGAGTACTGGTAGAATCTCCTGATTCACCATGTAATACACCCCTATTTCCTGTTAAAAAGGCAAATGGGGAATGGCGTATGGTTCAGGACTTACAAGCTGTAAATAATGCAGTAATACCTAGAGCACCTATGGTGCCAGATCCACACACTTTGTTAAATGATTCGAAACCTCATCAGAAATATTTCTCTGTGGTAGATATCAGCAATGCCTTCTTTTCAATACCTATACATCCTGATAGCCAATATTGGTTTGCATTTACATTTCAGGGGAAAAGGTATACCTATACTCAACTACCACAGGGATATTGTGAGAGTCCAACAATATTCGCACAAGAAATGGCTAGTAATTTGGCGGGATTCACCCCACCGGGGGGGGGGGGTAGTCAAATTCTACTTTATGTAGACGACATCTTGCTAGCAGCCCCCACCCAGCAGCAATGCAGGGAGGATACCATAGCACTGTTACAATTCTTAGCAACACAGGGACACAAAGTAAACAAAAGCAAATTACAGCTTTGGAGAAAACAAGTTAGATACCTAGGATATGTAATATCCAAAGAAGGTAGAATACTAGATGAGGATAGAAAAACAGCAATTTTACAAGCACCCAAACCAGTGACCAAGAAGGAAATGATGTCCTTCTTGGGAACAACTAATTTCTGCCGGAGTTGGATACCAAACTTTGCTTTGGAATCTGCTCCATTGACTGACCTAATATACAAAAAGCCGATGGCAGCACAGGATTTATTACAATGGACACCCAAAGCAGAAATAACTTTCTGCAGGTTGAAGCAATTGATAGCTTTTTCATTAGTCTTAGGACTACCAAACTATCATAAACGTTTCTTTCAAACTGTAGACTGTAAGCAAGGATATATGACATCAGTGTTGACACAACAACATGGGGATAAGCAACGCCCCATAGCTTACTATTCATCACAGTTAGACCCAGTGGCGCGATCCTTGCCCCACTGTGTGCAAGCAGTGGTCGCAGCTGCAATGGCAGTACAGGCTTCAGCCTCAGTGGTGTTATTCCACCCTCTCACATTGAGAGTGCCTCATGCAGTCGCGATAATTTTACTGCAAGAAAAAGTAGCATATCTCTCTCCTGCTAGACATCTTTCCTGTATGACTATACTGTTGAGCCAACCTCATATGACAATTGAACGATGCATGGCATTAAATCCATCAACTTTGCTCCCAACTCCTGCGGATGGCACACCACACAGTTGCCTGCAGAAAATTCAGGAAAAAACCTTACCCAGACAAGATCTCACGGATATTCCCTTGGATGATGCCGAGGTGACATATTACATGGATGGCTCATGCAGAAGGGGCCCTACAGGGAAAAATCTAGTGGGGTATGCAATATTTACAGACACTGAAACATTAGAAGCCCAATCCTTGCCACATAACTTGTCTGCACAAGCAGCAGCATTGATTGCCTTAACACAAGCTTGTACCTTAGCGAAAGACAAAAGTGTAAACATATATACTGACAGTCAGCATGCTTTTTCTACTGTACATGTTTTTGCGCAGCAGTGGAAAAATAGAGGGATGATAACATCTAGTGGTAAACCAATTAATCATGTGCAATTTATTTTAGAATTGTTAGAATCTATTCAGTTACCTACTAAAGTAGCTATTTGCAAATGCGTAGCTCATACGAAACAGCAGGACAGAATTTCAAAAGGTAATGCGAGAGCTGATGCAGCTGTGAAGCAAGCAGCTTCAGACTCAGAAACTTTACTTTTAGACGAGGAATTACAACCCTCTGAAATTTTAGACCTAGAAATGTTAAAAACAATGCAGACGCTTACTACAAAAGCAGAGAGACAAAAATGGGAAAAACGAGGAGCAATCCTTGAAAACGGGTTGTACATCTCCAAAGAGAAACAAGCAATTTTGCCATTTAATTTGTTTAGATATGCAGCTTTGTTAAGCCATGGGCAGTGGCATGTCTCAACAGGGGGGATGGTACAGTTAGTAAACCGAATATTCCAAACATATGGATTCACAAACTACACAAAAAAATTTTGTGCGGCATGTCATACTTGTAATAAACATCATGCACAAGGGGCATTTAAACCTAAACAAGGAAGTTTTCCTACACCGCCATATCCGTTCCATACTATTTGTATGGATTTTATAGAACTGAACAAATGTGATAACAAAAAATACTGCCTTGTCATTGTAGATACGTTTTCTAGATGGGTGGAAGCTTTTCCGACCAAGAATCCGGATGCAACAACAGTGGTGAAAGCCCTCATAAAGGAGATTATTCCTAGATTTGGCATACCGGAAAGAATTCATAGTGACAATGGTACGCATTTTGTGAATCAAACCATACAACAGTTGGGACAATTCTTTGGGATTTCCTTGAGGAACCATTGTGCTTATCACCCTCAGTCTGCAGGACTGGTGGAGAGGCACAATGGAGTCCTCAAGAATAAACTTAGGAAGTTAGTAAATGAAACCCAAAAGAACTGGGTGCACTGTCTACCTCTGGCGCTGCTGAGTATGTGAACAGTTCCAAATGCAAAGGGTTTAACTCCTTTTGAAATGGTGTTTGGGAGGGCATATTATGTACCTCAGTGGAAAGCTCTCATGCCTGCAGACCAGGAGGCTGATAGTTCACTAGCTAGTTATATGAGGAAACTGTTAACAAATAAATCTCTCTTGCAGTTTAACTCTTTTTCAGATAAAGAACAGACCAGACCATTGGAAGTGATTCTAGCCCCAGGCTCCTGGGTCTGGGTGAAGGTAACAAAGAGGAAGAATTGGGCAAGCCCGAAGTAGGAAGGACCATACCAGGTACTGCTAGCCACACCTACTGCAGGCAGTCAAAATCGCTGAAAGGTCATCTTGGATCCATTTGACGCACTGTAAACTGGTAAAGAACTTTCAACTTGATAAGAACATTGTAACTGTTATGCAACAAGAACAAAATGGCCAAAGATAAGAAAGCGGACGAACCTCAAAAATGTTGCATAATCATATTATTGAGCGTACACTTGCTGACTGTACTTTTGACAATTTTCTTTTTGTTGTGGTTTTTTCATTTCTCAACCACACAAGTAAAGTTGAATTAATGTGATGAATCACCCGTAGACTGGCATCCAAACTTTAACACATACCTAGCAATTAAACGTGTATATGCTGAGACTATGAACATTTCAAACTGCTGGGTTTGTACAGCTATATCAACAGTATATGGAGGACCACTAATGTCCGCTGTTCCTTTAGGGATCAATGAGACTTGGGAGAATTTGCTTTTTGACACAGGAACTGTGAGATCACAGGATAAAATAGCATTGTATTTACCTGTTACACAAAAAGGGATTGTGTGTTTTTTCAAAAATGACACTCTCCAGGTGGGCTGGATTAACTGTAACATAACAATATCTTATAAATGTTATATTAAGACTAAAACTGGGGATACTGTTTGCAATACTAACTATGATTCATACTTGAACTCAATGAAAACAACATTGAATGACATACAAAAAAATCCTGTTTTAATTAAGCAATTGTCGATTATAGATAAGAAAATGTTTCGTGCAGGGTTGGTGCGTATTAGCACTAAAGTTGAAAACTGTTATTTTGTGTGTGGGAAAAAGGCATACAAATGGCTACCTGAGAATTGGTCTGGCAGTTGTTTTTTGGGCTACCTGGTTCCGGCCATACGACACACTGCAGAATTGCCCCTGGGTAAAATACGGAACGTAAGAGATGTTGCCAGGAAAACTGGAGATCCAGTCGAGAAACCTGTGAATCCAGTAGGGCAGATTGAAGCAGGCTGGAAAGACCATAATTCCGTGAAGGACAAAGGCAAATCGACTCATATGGACTTGAGTGATTCCGTCATATCTTGGGCAGGTATACTCCCAAAGTATGGTGCAGTCAAATCGATTTGGGAGCTGAGAAAACTGTCAACACTTCTTGAAGTAATGAGTAATGCAACTTTTTCTGCTCTTGAATTAGTGACTGATGAACTGAATGCCATGAGAACTGTTGTGTTGCAAAATCGGATGGCTCTTGACTTCACCCTAGCGGTGAGAGGTGGTACATGCACACTTATCAAAGAAGAATGCTGTGCATATATTCCAGACAATAGACATGAAATTAATGACCACCTGGAGGTGATTCAGCAAGTGTCGGCCATGACCAAACCAGGCCCAAATCCACTGACAGACTTTTTCCAGAATCTGTTTGGGGGGTGGAGTTCCATCCTAATGAATATTCTGATTGCCATTTGTGTGGGTTTACTCCTATTAGGAGCATGTGTTTGTTGTGGAATCCCCTGCATGAAAAAATTAATCAAAGATTTTATAGATATGTCTGTCTCTGAAACCCTGTATCAAGACATTGAATTTGAGAAACTGGTTCCAAATGAAACTCTTTCTGAAGTCTAAACTGAATAACTGCCTTAACTGCAAGTCCCAAGTGGAAGAGGTTAGGAGAAGAAATAAAAATTGTTTATACTTCTGAAAATAGAATAAAAAGTATTAACAGGGGGGAAATGTTAGAAAAATATGTATTAATGTATATGTTTAGTGCTTATTGAGAAGCAAGAAAGGATTAATGCATTTTATTCTATTAATGATATGACAAGAAAAATGAATTCATATGAAACTGCAAGAAGCTTTTGGAAACTGCAGTGTGCCTTTTGCAAGTTGGCCTCTGACCCCAGCAGCTACTAGCTCAGCAAGAATTAAGGTTTATGCTTCTCACAAGTGATTATCTGCTGGGTCAGGAAATTAAATGTATGAAATAATGAGAATCTTCTGCTCTTTCCTGCATGAGCGATCAGCCTTGTATATGTTGCTAGATAACGCACCAGATGCAAGGAAGAAGTGATAACATGTAACACGAGAAATGTATTGAGAACTGTATCTACTATTATGTTCAAATTAGCTTAGAACCTTGAATGGTAACTTTTGTAAAAGGGTATTGTAACTAACCAGGTGGCTAGCAAGGCCACGTTTTTTACCAGAAAGCAAAATGTAGTATCAGCATCTTAGATGAATAGAATATTGTAAGCTAAAGTGATGTAAAACCCCTTGTGACTGACTACGTCAGCCTGGTGGGTTAATACTAGTAAGAAATACTATAAAAGTTGTGTACTTCCTGTTTCATTCAGACAAAATTCTGTACTTGTACGTTTTTTGCTTCCTGGTGTACACTAGTAAAAAACCAGAACCTGAACATCCTGTGTATTGATCTTTTTGTTACAGTATTTTTCATTTAACAGCAACTGTGTACAATATATTCTCTCAATAATTCATGTGGGAAGACGTGCATGACGGACAGGTGTTTGATCCTGGGTAGTAGGTTCTGCATGACCGTCTAGAGGCTGAACAGTCTCGTAAAACACTAATGCACATACAACGTGTGTCCAGATGTCTACAGGACTGGACATCATGGTGTGATACCAACTCTGATGTTTACACAGGATACTTATCCCATGCGGGATATACAAAAATTGAACAAGGAAATGAGCGTCCATTCTTTTGGATGTATGAAAATATGATGAGGGTTTTACATGCAAGGGATACATAGTTTGCAATCCTGACACTGCCTAGGGTGACACTGCCTACTACATATGAGTAATGCTCACTATGTGTAGATATGGCTGCACCAGGCTGGTAGCCAAAGTATGGCTGGATTTGGTGGACGTTCGGGAATGGGTGCAGGTTGTGTGCTGTACAGGGGATGTTGGGTATTCAATTATGCATCCAGGGGTGTTGCATTTGGATGGCCGAGTTCCACCCATACCATTCGGTGGGTATGTGCTGGTCATGTTCCTGTACATGTGTATCGCACATTTTAATATTCATATGTTTGTGTGATTGTCTTCTACAATATGGCCTGTCAGGTTGTATTACGAATGTGTAAGTTTGTTCTTTGTGTTTCTTTCTGATTCACCTAGGGTTGCCACCTTTTCAAATGCCCAAAGTGGGACATTTTTCGTACAAATGTGAGATTTTGCAGTATAAAACATACCACGGCCAATGCAAAGGACAGAACTTCACTTCTTTGACAAAAATAACAGGTTATTTGTTTAGTATTTAAGCTGCTCACACTATTTTTATAGCATTTAGGTGTTTCAAATACAAAATAACTGAATTATGCAACTATTAAAGAAAACTTAGGAAATAGTTTTTGTCCTAAAATCTCAGGACAATTGTCATTTTTTAGTTATTTTCAGCAGGACACCACTGCCCAAAGAGGGACTGTCCCTCGCAAAGAGAGACAGGTGGTAACCCTAAATTCACCCACTGCTCAGTCATACACCTCCAGTTCAACTATTGTGCATCCAACACAGCCTCGCCTTTGTGGATTATTACATTACCCATCCACCCACACACATATTACAGACACTCACATCCATCCCTTCTTTGGTTGATGGCCCATGGCACGGTCAAGGGAACACATTGCATACACTACATATGTCAGGTACCTGTTTGGTTGGGAGGACTACCCTGGCATTTTTCACCTTACACATGCTGTACATCACGCACATAGGTACACGCAAAAACTTAGCTTTCATGACATGTAATGTACACCCGGGTAATACCAGTTCAACCTTGACACATCCTGACAAGAACGGCTTGGACCACATATGGGCAGATTTTGCCAGAATGCTCTGAACATTGGTAGGGTTGCCACCTTTTCATATGGCCAGGATGGGATATATTCCAGACACTAATCAGATTCTACGAGACAACACATACCCACAATCAGTACTACGGATAATACTTTTGTTTTATGCCTACGTGTCAGCTTATTTTTGTAGTAGTTTATATGCTCCGTCTGTTTCATTTACTTGCTTATTCTATTTCTTGTAATGTGGTATGTTACATACGGACATATATTGTATGTGACTATTACATGCGATGTGGGACATAATTATGTCATACAGTCGCAGGATATTTTACACTTGTAATGGTTTTGGTATGGACACAACTGCCCAGCTGTGTATTATCCCTAATAATGTGGGACTGCTGGTAACCCTGACCATTGGGCTAGACGTGTCTATTGGTGGCGGGCTGACATGATGCATTTCATGTCCACTGGGTATAGCTATCTACACTGCATTAGAATACGGGCACATGGTTTTAAATGTTATTTGTTCGCGGGATGGAGACTCGATATTGGCTAACGTGCATTTCTGCTTACTTCTTAATTTTGTGTTCGCAGGAACTGTCTTGCATGCTTTGCATACATTTCATTATCCACGGACACTGACAGGTGTGATTACTATTGCAGGCAGACTGTAATATTCAGCAGTTTAGGTTGCACATCGACAGCCGACATTACCACGCCTCCATGTGGAACTTAGACATGCCCCATGCACTCGCGCACATTTCCTATGCATGTGGCTGTGGCAGCAGCACACCTTCATTAATATGCATATAGTGCTACTGCGCCATATACGTGCCACATGGTCGGCGCAAGCCTAACACCGGCCTTGCACCAAGATTCATGAATCCCGGGGGTAATCTTTTGCTGTGTAAATATACTGACAACAAATATACAATTGCGGCAACTGAACATGCTCATTCATTTGTTTAACCCTGCCTCCTTGATAATAAAAAAAGGTGCATCAGAACACTCAAACTTGTGTTTTAATGTTATTGTCTTCTTTTATAAACAAAGCAAGGGTTGTCACCTAGTTCACTGCTAAGATCTCTGCTATTTCTGATAATGTCCCAGTTCCTTAAAATAATGTCTTTGATTGGCCACATGTCAAAGTTAATCGGTAGGGGAAAGCTTCAAGTTCGGTCAGTACTGGATTCTTCAGATTTCTGGTGGGGGGCTAAAGCCATGTAATAAAATAGGTTTAAATTTGGCAGCGTGCACTATGCTGACTTCATTATAGAAGCAATCTATTATATTAGTTCCTTGGGGTATTTGTCTTGAGAAACAGGCTGCTGAGAAAAATACTATGTATTTCAAATTTGGAGTCACTACTAACTATCCTTGAAAGTCTAATGAACTGTCCTCTGATAATATTGGTCTTCATAAACAGAGGCTGCTGGCTTGTAAAGTGGAGAAAGTTGTTCTGAAAGGTCTTCTTGCAGAAGACCGTGGAATCCAGTTTAAGCATGTCAGATTCAAATGTAATTTCCTTATCCAAATACTGTTTTTTAGAACCAATACCAGACACCACAAAGTTGAAGAATGGGATACTTTGAGAAAGTCTTTGGACAGAAAGGTCAAGTTGGCACTTGTTCCCATGCCAGAAGAAAAATATGTCATCAATGTAACAAAGATAAAGTCTCATATTTTGAATGCCAGACAGGTGGATTAATGTGTCCCTCTCCCAAGAGCTTAGAACAAGGTTTGCATACATTGGGGCCATTTTAGACCCTATCACTACCCATTTTACATGCTGGTACACTTTATCGTTAAAGTAAAAAGAGTTATTGTTGAGCACAACTGAAATAAGGGTGCAGTGGTGATGTTTTTTTCTTTGGGAAAAGCCATATATTTGGACAGTGGCTGTGAGTGAGGGATAGCCCTTCATTGTGAGGTATGTTCATATAAAGTAATTCTATGTCCAAAGTGACTAAAATCCAATTGTGATCAATCCAGTTGAGACAGTTTGTCTAAGAATGCCCACAAGTCTCTGAGATAAAATGGGGTGGACTGAACTACTGAATTCAATAAGGAATCTATGTATTCAGCTATTTTTTTTCAGGTTTTGTTCTCTGGTTAGAAATAACATGTCTAAAGGGGAGGGCTGACTGCATCCTTGTGCATCTTAGATATTCCAAACATTTTACCAAGGCTGGGGTTAGGGACAGACATATGTAGAAACTCTTCTAATGTTAACAGATTATTATTCTCCAGGTCACATAAAAGATTGCCCATGCAATCAAACTGAATTTACATTTACTGGCTAGTAGAATTCATTGTTGACCAGTGCCAACTCAATTTTGGAAATGTGTAAGTCCAATTTCATTAAAACCACTCCTGTTCCTTTATTGGCTCTCGTGATGCGTAAACATTTGTCAGCTGTTAGGTCATTTAGAGGTTTTAAATCCTCTGCTGAGAGGTTAAGCCATTTCTGTGTACTCCTATGATGTAGCAGTTCTCTACAATCATGGTTGCAAAGTTTAAGAAAAAATTGTAGGGTGTTGTGAAGCGGTAGGTTATAAATGGTCTTCCGTTTGTAGGTGGTTGGCTGTTCAACTAGGCTGGAGTCTGCATCACTAT
Organism: Protopterus annectens; assembly: GCF_019279795.1. Taxonomy (NCBI): domain Eukaryota; kingdom Metazoa; phylum Chordata; order Ceratodontiformes; family Protopteridae; genus Protopterus; species Protopterus annectens. The sequence continues at coordinate 1,294,180,695 of NC_056741.1, forward strand.
CGTCCAGCAGGAAGTTTAAGTTTAATTTTCTTGTGTAAGTCTAAAAGAAGATTCAGGAGGTAATCTGTTTGTGCAGCTATGAAAGCGAATAATCTATTTAGCACTTGTAAATGTTCTTTTGATAAGGGTCATATAAAGTGAGTGTATATGTAAATGTGTGTTAATGCACACATACCTGAGCATGAGAGGCTTGCTTTGTGTCTGTTGTACCCGTGTAGCATTTCTCCCTGAAAGGTCACTGTTACACAATAACTTCTTTCCAATGCATTGACCTCTATGGCTTCATTGTTACCTATTTTGGTTTCAAACGTGATGCATTATTTGCTATCCTGCTCATCGGCAAATGTGCTGTATGCTATCTGCCTATGTGGCAAGCAGTAACATGCCTGTTCAGCAGCCCTGCTACACTGATGGTTTTGAATTACATATAGACAATTTTCTGATCCTTGGCCTTGTGCAGTGTGTACAGTGTTTATGAGCACTGACTTCACATTTTAGTCTCTTCTTTACAAAGTGGGGCATTCTGAATAGTATGCTGTTATATGTAATAATTATAACATGGTAGAGGGGACAATCCACCCCTGTTGCATGCTCACATAAACTAATCATCCCTTCAAGCCAATGGTAGCCACCTTGATCTGATAACCAGTGCTTCCCTGTCAACTAATCACCTTTGTTATCCATCTATAGGCTGTTTCCATCAAGCTGATCTCCTTATCAATATATGATCTTCAGGAATATATACAGTATCCCAAGTAAGACAGTAAAGCCTTAGTGTCCTTTCTTCTTAAAAAGCTGAATCATTGTTTTCATTTTGTGTGGGTGAGTGGTATTGTCTTACCCACTCACTCAGCCACTGCCACAGGCAAACGTTTTCCTTTAAAAAGACAAGAATATTATCATGATGTAGTGATCTGTTTAGAAGATTGTAACAAAATCTGAGGAGTCATATAAAAATTCCATTGGTAGCTGTCTTGAGAACTTCTCAGAGGAAATCAGCATTCAACGTGCATTTCAAATTCATTGATACTGTAGAAAAAAGACAGAACAATCACATCATATGTCTGGACTCTCTTACAAGTAAACTTAGTTGAAAAAAAAACTATTAAATACAAAAGGTGCCAGAGGAGTTAGCAAGAAATAGGAATGCTATGGTCTGCAGTGGGGGGAGGGGCTCTAGATTAGGGTGACAAAAGTGAGAAGGAAGTGAAAAATGATTATCTGCAGCAGGAAGTATATACATGAGAGCACGTGCACATTAACTGCAATGGCATGACTGCACACTATGCACAGGGTATTTAGAGTAAGCTGAAGGGACAGAGCCTCCCATACAGTCTGGGTGGCACAATACAAATATGCCCCAGCTGCTTTCCTGCTTGATACAGAGCTTCAGGAGGGTGACCAGGACATGGCAGATGTTATGGACATGAAAGATCAATATAAAAATAGTAATGGCTGCTCCTCCCACTCATTATAGGACTAAGACAAAGTACATCCTAGGGGGTTTCCTACCAAAATACATTACTTTACACTTTTGATATTAAACTCCATTTACTATTTTCCGGATGAACCAGTGAATGCATCTATATTCTGTTGAGGCTAAGATCCTAGTTGCATTTGCACCGTCCATAAACAGACTGACCCTGATTACCAACAAGAATATAATACGTAACAAAAATATTAAGAGCATCAGGTGCAGAAGAGGTCTTTGCTGTACCCACTAAGCATAAGCTCTGTACCCACTAAGCATAATATTTTCATGAGAGACAGCCATGTCATCAATCTATACTTCTCCAGAGCTAGATTTCCCTCCACTCCACTAATATATATGAGCTTTACTCCACCCATCTTAATTTGATAATCAATGTTCTGTGGGGCAAAGGTCAAAGGTTTTGCAAAATTCATAGGAAACATTCCTCAGATAGCAGTGACCTGCATCATGCAGAGGATGGTGCTGTATACTTTAATTAAAATTGTAATGTCAACTCTGTGTTATTTCACATTGTAACAAATCTAACAGGAATTTGCACCAATGGAGTTTCCTTATTTTAATTTAATTATTTGTGTGTGTGTGTGTGTGTGTGTGTGTGTGTGTGTGTGTGTGTGTGTGTGTGTGTGTGTGTGTGTGTAATTTTACTTTTTAATTTTTTAACTGTATTTTTACTGCAGTTGTAGATTTTTTATCATGTTATTTAATGCAATAATTTTTCAATAGTAAATGCATTGTTTTCATATTCGATTGTTGTTTCGTGGAGTTTTTCTCCCCAGGACTCCATTGCAAATGGGCTCTTCTTGACCCAATGGACTATCTCAGTAAACAAACTGTAAAAAAAAAAAAATGTATATATATATATATATATATATATATATATATATATATATATATATATATAATACCTATACGCGCGCGCTTATAAAAATTCACACACATGCACACACACACACACACACACACACACACACACACACACACACACACACACACACACACACACACTCACATACATGCACACACACAAACACAATGTTGATTATGTTAATAAAGACTGCATTGGTTGAAGTACCATGCATGGGGGATACAGGAAATTTTGCCACCCAACAGGAATGCCAGCTTCAAAATCCACATCAAGTTCATTCTTTTCAAATATGAGTGGATCTTGACCTCATTCATTATCCTGATATTAGTGACAATGGCACAGAACCATATAACATTCACTACCGTGATGTCAGTGACCATGACACAGAACCATACAACATTTACTACCCTGATATTAGTGACCATGACACAGAACCATACAACATTCAATACCCTGATATTAGTGACCATGACACAGAACCATACAACATTCACTACCCTGATATTAGTGACCATGACATAAAACTATACAGCATTCACTATCCTGGTATTAGAGGCCATGCCACAGAACCATACAGCATTCATTACCCTGATATTAGTGACCATGACACAGAACCATACAACATTCACTACCCTGATATTAGTGACCATGACACAGAACCATAAAACATTCACTACCCTGATATTAGTGACCATGACACAGAACTATGCAACATTCACTACCATGATATTAGAGGCCATGACACAGAACTATGCAGCATTCACTATCCCGGTATTAGTGACCATGACACAAAACCATTTATGATTCACTATACTCCAGTCTTGCTATCCCTGGCCCAAAGGATAAGATGAATAGTTCTGCTAAACTTCATGTCTAGAGTCTCTGTCCTACTGATAGTTCTACAATCAAACAATCTGTCCACTGATTTGTATATATCTTTAGTCCCCTTGAGTTGTTAGGCATCTCCTCTTCTGAAGAAAATGCCCAGCCTTTCAACTGTCCACTCATTTACTCATTTCCCTCCTTAATCCAGACTCAGGCCATGATTCTAGTTGTGGAATTAGCCTCTGTCTGTACATGTACTTGAATCTTCTCAGGATATCATGTATCATGCCATTTAGAATGAGTTTTACAGTTTTTATAGCATATGTACATATTCTAGATCTCTCAGAACATTCATACTATATAATATCCCTTGACAAACGTTTACAGGATTAGTTCCTTATCAACTCTACACCCAGCTTGTATGGTCTTATCCTTTGTGCATCATCACTAACTTAGAGACGTCCAGTCTACCCCCACACCAAATGAGAAGAGGAATGTTTGGCATTGCTAAATCTCTTTCTATTCATCATAGATAGTTGTTTGTCTGGAATGATAATCCTTTTCTTGTTTATTTAATGTTTCTTCTTCTTCTGGCTTTTCCCGGTTAGGGGTCACCACAGCAGATCACCTGTCCGCTCATGATTGACAGTGGAGTTTTTACGGTGTCGAGTTGCCAGCCCGGTGCCCAACCTTCCACAGGAGGCACACACATGCACACACTCACACCTAGGGCTGATTTAGAGTGCCCAATCCACTGCAGCATGTCTTTGGGATGTGGGAGGAAACCAGAGCACCCAGAGGAAGCCCACCTGACCACAGGGAGGACATGCAGACTGCGCACAGAAGGCACCCCAGCGGAGGATCGAACAGGAGAACCTCTTGCTGTGAGGTGGCAACACTAACTGCTGCACCACCATTGCAGCCCCCTGTTTATTTCATGTTTATTAACCAGAATTAAGACATGATCTAAAGTGAGCACCCCTTTCAGACATGTTCCGAGCCTAAAGCAATACAAAACAGAACATATTGTGCAAGCATAGCAGTCACCATGCAGATGCATTATTACACAATTCCACCCACATACATAGCAATAGTTTGAGTGGTTAATCTGTAAAGTATAAGGAAACACCCAGAGCAACTGCTTGCAAGGTGCATGTGCCAATTAACTAGTTAGCAAAATACGTTTCAGAAATATGAAGAAAAAAAGGCTCTGCAGATAAGAGGGCAGCAAGAGAAAACTTAGATCATAGAAGAGCAAGGTGCTGACATGAAAGAAGGAAAAGTAAAGAAAATAAAGGTGAGAAGGACATAGCGTAGACACTCTGTGAAAAAGTTCTGCTGCACAACTAAAGTATATGTAAAATTAGGGTGTACGTATGTTATTTATAGAGGATCCCCATTACAGTCACTTGTTGCCCTAACAATTAAGAATGGGATAAGCTTGGATGTAAACTTCAAGTCAGATGCATCTTGGTTGTTCACGAAAGGATAATATCAGGAAATGGATCAGATACTTGGAAAGCTTGGTCAGCGTCTCTCAGGTTATTGGCAGTATGCTGCACGTTAACTGCACCATCAAAGTTAGATCTAACCAGTCAGTTAATGATAGGACTACAGATTGTATTAAAAGATTTATAAAGTCTAGGAAATCAGAATGACGAAGTCATTGATTGTTAATTATATTAGATGCAAATCTGAGTTTGGAAGAAAAATATGAAAACCTTATAAGAAAACAATCATGAATAAACTTGAAAGAGTACGGCTGAAATATACCAGGGGCATCCATGGATGTGAAAATTTAAGTTATTATGAAAGACTAAAATATCTGAACTTGTACAGTGTCTGATCTAGATATTTAAGCGGAGGTCTTATTTGGGCGTATAGGCCATTTAGAGACAGGTACCTCTGGGAATGTTTAGAGTTATCAAAAAGTAGTAGAGAATCATCAGAAAACCTATGTAGGAGATTCTGTAGGAATGGGAAGTGTACTGATTGATTCCCTGAGAGAGCAACTGATGCACGGAACAAACTACCAAATTACATTAAAGTAAGCACTAGTTTACATATTTTTAAGAGCAGCCTGGACACTTATGAGAACAACTGTTTTGGTATATTGGCAGGCTAGAAAGGCATTATTGCTCGTGCTGGATTGCACTTCTCTAGGCATGAGTCTATGAGTTAGAGACGTGATGGAGTCACAGTGATGTTTCCTTCTCACAGGAAGTAGGATGGGGCCATTTGCATCAAGTTGTTTTCCTGGAAGAACTGCAGATAAATAGAAATTATTTCAGTTAAGGTATCAATATAACTTTTCCAGTAGCCACCTTTACTTCTGGACAATAGTACCTGGAAAATATTCACACACATTTCAGATTATTGTTAATTCTGCAGTTGCTAAATTCCAAATGAATGTTGATAGATTGTGAAGAATTTAGCAGATATCATCATTTGAAGGAGTGAACAGTTTCTAAATTGTATTCTCTTAGTTTCTCTAAGGCCCACTCTTTAGGGAATTTGTTTAGACATTTTAACCTTTAAATGTTTATGACTGAATGAACCAGTATGTTGAGGAAGTCTTACTGGAGTTGCTTCATAACTCCATAGGGCACTCATAAAATCGTCTAAGGCCAGCTTCGAGATAAAAATTGCACAGGACACTAAGGATAATCACAAGGCTTTCTTTAGTTATGTTAGGAACCTGGGTGGGAATTCCCAGATATGCTCAGAATTAGTCCAAAATGACAAAAAATACACCAAACCCACAGACATTGCCAACATCCTAGCTGACAGGTTCAGCGCAAACTTCTCCCCCCCCCACCAAAAGGACTAATATCTATCCCAGCAGAATGCTGCCCCCCTGACATCTCAGATGCTCAGGTAAGAGCTGCCCTCTCCAAATCAAGAAACACAGCATCAATGGGACCAGACGGTGTCCCGGGCTGCGTCCTACATGAACTCCAAGAAGAGCTAAACCCAAACCTAAAACTACTGTTCAATCTCAGCCTTACTACAGGATATGTACCCAAAGAGTGGCGTACAGCAACAGTGGTCCCTCTCCACAAAGGTGGTGCCTCAACGGTTCCTGGAAACTATCGCCCCATAAGTCTCACTAGCTTGGTCTGCAAAGCTATGGAAAGGATCATCATGGACCTTATAAATAAAGATATTGGGGACCTACAGACACTGGATCTACCCAGTTCGGCTTTGTTAAGGGCAGATCCTGCCGCTTAAACCTAGTTGATTTCTTTGAAACAGTCACCAAGGCCATTGACAAGGGGAAGGTGGTCCACACAGCCTACCTGGACCTCGCAAAAGCCTTTGATACAATACCCCACTCGGGCATTATAGATAAGCTCACCAGCTTAAATATAAACCCCTATGTCACTAGATGGGTTGCAAACTGGCTCAAGGACAGAACCCACATGGTTAGAATAGCTGGAACCATGTCAGACTCCAAACCACTTACAAGTGGCATCCCACAAGGCTCAGTCTTGGGACCTCTCTTGTTCTGTATATATTTCTCGGAGGTACAGGCCAACATGGAAGGACTGTGGCTGACCAAGTTCGCAGATGACTGCAAACTGGGCACCATAATAGACTCTCCAGCCGACACAAGCATCCTCCAGAAGGGCCTCATAGAAACAGACAACTGGTGCCAGAGCCATGGCCTCAAGCTAAATGCCAAAAAGTGTATGGTCATCCCCTTTGGCAAAAACAAAGTGCCCACAAATTACCACATAGGTGGTAATCCATTAAGTACAGAAGAAGTAATTAGGGACCTGGGGACCCAAGTTGATAGCAGTCTCTCATTTGACAATCACGTGGCCAAAGTGGTTAGAAAAACATTTTATATAGCCCACCTAATCATGAAGGGATTCACATCTAGATCATGGGAGGTCATCGTGCCTCTTTACTCATCCCTCATCAGGCCCATAATTGAGTACAATGCCCATTTTGGGATGTACCTTACCAGACACCTGCAGCAACTGGAAAGACCCCAAAAGTACCTCACCAAGAGGATCAAGGGGCTCAAACAGATGCCGTATGCTGCCCGGTTAAAGAAACTCCAGCTCTACTCAGTGGCATACCGCCTGCTCAGAGGCGATCTGTGCCTGACATATAAAGCCATGTCCAACCCGGAATTAATGGACATGCTGCGCCTCAGAAAATCAAAATCCCATCGAGCTACGCGCTCAAGGGACTTAAACCTCAGCACTAAAATAAATAGAACATGCTGGAGGGACAGATTCATAACCTAGAGGCTCCCTTCACTCTGGAATAAAATCCCAGTCCAGGTTAGGCAGAGTCCCTCATTGACTCTCTTCAAGAGGAATCTTGATGAGTGGATGGGAGATTGTAGGTTTACCCAGGGTATCACTTCTGTGTCACTGTTAGACAGAGGCACAGTATACTAACCTCGAAAAAGGGCATAGCAAAATTAATTTAAAATGGGTGGTGAAAGCCATACACACTCTGGCTAAGCTTATAAATGCCCTAGGGCAGATAGCCTAGTATGAACCTATGAACCTATGAACCTATAATGGTAGGAAGACTGGAAGACAGGATGATCATCTGCATAAAACAGTAGATATAATTTCAGAATTTTTGAGGGATGACAAACAGTAAAAAAACAACAAAAGAATTACTCTGTGGTCACTAAATGAAACAGGTGGAAGAAACATATAGTGGCTACTTCACAGATCATAAGTACGCATTTGCTAAGATAGTAAGCAGACTAGACTAAAGGACCAGAAATATGGTCTCACTGAATAAAAAATGTAGTCCATTAAAAGACGGTCTTCAATATTACTTAATATACAGGAAAGAAGGCAATTGTCTGGGTGGCCATAGTGGTGCAGCCGTTAGGGTTGTCGCCTCACAGCAAGAGGTTCTCCGGTTCGATCCTCGGCTGGGGTACCTTCTGTGCGGAGTTTGCATGTCCTCCCTGTGGTTGCGTGGGTTTCCTCCAGGTGCTCCAGTTTCCTTCCATATCCCAAAGACATGCTGTAGGTTGATTGAACACTCTAAATTGGCCCTAGGCTTGAGTGAGTGTGTGTGTGTGTGTGTGTGTGTGTGTGTGTGTGTGTGTGTGTGTGTGTGTGTGTGTGTGTGTGTGTATGTGTGTGTGTGTGTGTGTGTGTGTGTGTGTGCCTTCTGTGGAAGATTGGGTGCCGGGCTGACAACACGACACTATAAAAGTCCACTGCCAATCATAAACAGATAGATGATCCGCTGTGGTGACCCCTAACTGGGAAAAGCTGAAAGAAGAAGAAGAAGAAGATGAAAGAAGGCAATTGTTAAAAACTAAGTATTATGCAACGTACGTATCAAATACATACATAAAGCCAGCATCCCATTCAGTTCATCTAAAGAGCAGATAAATGTATTAACAGTTTAGACCAGTGCAAGTAAAAAAGTGTGACAAACAAAATATGCATTTTGCTGTATATCAGATAAAGGGAACATAGTAAAATAGTTACTGAATTGTTCATAGAGACGGAAACCTACATTTCTTAAATTACATTAGCCTGACCATTTCACTGTATCTGTAAATAGGTTGCTAGCAGAATGTTAAAAGCCTGGTTTTCAGAGGTTTATCTTGAGGGATAGGGGGAAACTTATTTCAAAGTTTGGTAGAAAACAAGAGAACATTTTTCCGTAAACCTGTTTTTCATTTAGGTATGTCATTGTTTGTTCACTATATTAGACTCTTGGATGAACACAAAAGCCTGTGTGCAAATTTTGGCTAGATAAAGGAAAACTGGTATTTGAACTGCAGATTTTAAGGCTATGAAGAACAATGTAGTAATGTATTCTAACTTGACAGTTGTACCAGTTAGAGGCGTATTGTAGGTTCTCACATAGATTTACACATAGATTGTTACAGTGTTCAGATCTTAAGGCCATATAATGACATTGATTCATCAAATTTAGTATCAAATACTTTATCCCTAATCCAATTATCAAACTTCCTTTAAGAACTCCCAATATTAGGAGATAACCTGATTTCAGCAGATACACTTTTCCATTGTCTAGGTATAGTTTGAGTAATAAAATTGCTTTGGTGATCTATAATGAGAAACATCAACATTAATATTATTGGTACTTTAAGTATTATCACAACCACACACTTTGCTAGCTTTCTCTCCAGCCGTCTAGCACGTTCATGTTCATATTCTAAAGCGTACTTACAACTACCGGAATGACTGTGTCTGGATTGGTGTTAATGTGGAGGAATGTATGCTATACCTGACGTTGTTTTACCTTGGAGTATTTCTCTGTTGTGAAGTATATCAGTCTAAGAGTTAGTACACATATTTACCATCGTTGTGAGGACACAGATTCCAAGCAAGTCATCTAATCTAATATGATTGCATTGGAAAATATTGCAGAAATACAGAAATAAAGCTGATAACAGAAGAAGTTGAATTTTTTCCCCCAAAAACAAAACATATTCAGGTAAGCACTTCTGTGACACTGTTTTCCAAGGGGAAGTGTGGTGGCATAACAGCCAACCCAGAAAGCATCACCAAGTGTGGTTGCGATAATACTGTCTTAAAAAAAAAAAACATGTCTTCTGCTTATGTTTTCAGCATGGTTGCAATACTTTTTTTAATGCAACCACATTGAAAAAATAACACCATGATTGCATACAAGGACAGTTTAAAAGAGTATGGTTAACGTATTATCGCAACCACATATTCTCATCATTCATGGCATTCTCGGCAGCACGTTAGTTCACTGAGAATGGAATATTGCCGAGAATGCTTTGAATGCTGACAATGTGTGGTTGCAATAATACGTAAGTACAATATTATCATATTTATGAGCTCTAATATTATTAGAAATATAAATATTATAAATTGCTTGCAGTAATTCCTCATGATAAATTCTACATGTACAAATAATTTTCCCCTAATATAGCTATAATGCAATGAATATAACTTAACACCTTTGATAATATGATAGATATTGAACAGAAGGTATCCTCTTGTAAACTTTTCTGTTAACAGACTCAAGTAGATCAACTGATTCTTGTTATATAAACTGAATGTGTTATTATATTCTAGAATACAGTGAATATACAGTTTAGATAGCTTTAACAAATTTTCTTCATTCCATCTACATTAAGATTTAAACACAATGCCTATTAGTGATAAAGCTCATTTCCTAATACTTAAAATGTGAGACAAATTAAAAAATCTGAAGAAATAAGTATACCTGGGTCCTTGTACTGAATTAGTTTATTTCAAAACTATTGTTTATAAACAATGTAGGTCTTAATGTAGGCTTACCAAGGCTTATTAATCTGTACTTGTTCAAGCTGACATCCAGAGCAACCTGCCTGGCCCAAAATGAAAACTGATTTAGATATGTAGATATCGATGCAATAGATAGATCCCTTGTGCTATACGGTGACTGTAAGTTAAATGATGCAGTAGATAGAAATGCAATAGATCCCTTGTGCTATAACGTGACTGTAAGTTAAATGATGCAGTAGATAGAGATGCAATAGATCCCTTGTGCTATAAGGTGACTGTAAGTTAAATGCAGTAGATATAGATGCAATAGATCCCTTGTGCTATAAGGTGACTGTAAGTTAAATGATGCAGTAGATAGAGATGCAATAGATCCCTTGTGCTATAAGGTGACTGTAAGTTAAATGATGCAGTAGATAGAGATGCAATAGATCCCTTGTGCTATAACGTGATTGTAAGTTAAATGATGCAGTAAATAGAGATGCAATAGATCCCGTGTACTATAAGATAACTGTAAGTTAAATGGTGCACAGATTATAACAAATGAAATAAAGGACATGTTTAAGTAGTATTCTAGCATTTGGTCAAAAAACATATTAGCTCTTTACTGTGCTAATTTTGGAATAATTCAGTACATTTCCCTATTTGTTTGACACTGTCTGATTGTTTACTTGTACATGGGATAGACCATGTCGTGTCATGTCCTACTTGTACATGGAATAGACCATGTCATGCATGGTCTGCTTGTAAATGGAATAGGCCACATCATGGCATGGCCTGATTGTAAATGGGATAGACCACATCATGGCATGGCCTGCTTGTAAATGGGATAGTCCACATCATGGCATGGTCTGCTAGTAAATGGAATAGGCCACATCACGGCATGGCCTGATTGTAAATGGGATAGACCACATCATGGCATGGCCTGATTGTAAATGGGATAGACTACATCATGACATGGCCTGCTTGCACATGGAATAGACTACATCATGGCATGGCCTGCTTGTAAATGGGATAGTCCACATCATGGCATGGCCTGCTTGTAAATGGGATAGACCACATCATGGCATGGCCTGCTTGTAAATGGGATAGACTACATCATGGCATGGCCTGCTTGTACATGGAATAGACCATGTCATGGTATGGCCTGTTTGTAAATGGGATAGACCGCATCATGGCATAGCCTACTTGTCCAAGGCATAGACCACATCATGGCATAGCCTACTAATGAATCTAATTCCACAGTCACATAGGTTCATAGGTTAGTACTAAGTTAACTGCCCATGCAAGCCATTTTAAGCCTAGCCAATTATCCCTTATGAGACTCAAACCCTGCACTTTGTGTTTGCAAGCCAAACACTTTAACCATTGGGGCACACTCCCAACCTCCCAAATGAAACCCATTCCCATACCAGGAGTCAAACCTGGGCCGCCTGGGTGAAAACCAGGAATTCTAACCATTAGACCATATAGTAAAGCCCTGTAAGCACTGTGCCTATTTAATCACCGTAGTAAGTACTGTGTCAACAACTAGTCAGGCAAAAAGTGTAACAGCTATATGCCATTCTTTGAAGCAGAGAGCAAATGTTATAAAGAACAGCTAATTAAGATGGAAGAGAAAAAAATCAGTCAAGAATATTAACTTGTGGGCTTTACATGTTGATTAGTACTTATAGAAAATGGGTTATGAGAGGAGTGTGGGATTCATGTCTGAGGAAGTATACTCTGGCCACGAGTAAGCAAGAAAAGTCAAATGAAGCAAATGTGTTGTGACAGGAATGTCAGGCTAAAACCTGTATATAGATGTTACAGAGAAAAAGGATGTAAAATCTAATAGCCAAGTGAAAGTAAAATAAAATGAACAACAGATTACTATGGAATAAATTAAGGACAGAAAGCACCTGATACAAATCGCTAAATTAAGTAATCATTACCTTCTGTCAGAACAGATTGCTGATAGGGTAAATGTAAGCATTAGCTTCATTTTTTTCTGTTAAACTCCATTCTTTGTCCAAAAAATAGAATGCAGTAAGCATATTAAGTTAGGATGACCAGATGCAGTTTACAGTTTAAGTAACACAGAAAAATACAAAACAAAATAAATGAAAATCAGAAAATATTGGAGATGTTATAAATAGATCTGGAGTGTAAGTGGTAAACCCCAAATGATGGTGCAGAGTGTTACAGTACTGGAATCCCTAATGGACACTAGCTTAAGAAATCCCCCCTGAGTAGGTATGGGAGACCCTAGCTATATCAGTGCTAGTGTGGCTCAATAGAGCTGGAACATACATATCATGAATTAATAATGGAAGAAAAGTTGGAATAAAATATGTACTACTTTAATAACTGGCTAAAGAGCCCCAACCTAAGAAAATTTCAAGTATAAAACCTCTGGTGCTTGTGTGATATTTCCTATCCCTGTCAAAGGCACAACTACCAATCTATAATGTAATTATTCATTTTTAATTCCAATAAAAAAGGTATATTTAAACTCTGGTAAGGGAAGGCTGGCCTCCACAAAAATGCACCCTCATCTTTTTTGTAGGAATGTAAAACATATATCTGCTCTAGCTAGGCAGGGATTAAAGTTCTATTGACTAAACCAGCTGAGCTGGTCAAAGACCGAAGTCGGTAAAATGGCATCAGCATGTCAACATTGCATTTAGCTTAAGTAAGTACTAGTTGTACACCATGTCATTAGTCCCTGAACCTGATAAACAAATATTCTTTTGTAGAGGAACATCACAAAGGCATATGACATTTAGGCAAAAATATATTTATTCATCAAAGAAACCTTTGCTAATCCATAATGAATATTTTTTGTCAGATAGAAGAACCCTCAGGAAATATGGGAAAAACAAAAAATATAAATATGTATATGCCTAAAATTAAATCATGTATGGTTGAAACAGTCTGTGGGTTTTAAAGACATACAAACATGTAATTTTTTACTGGTACAGAAGAGAAAATTATTAACACTTGATTTTGGGGAACTACACCAGGAAAAAAAGTGTCCTTCTCTTTGTTTCTTAAGCTGCTAGAGCAGTAGCAAACATAATATTATTTGCATTTACCTGATGCAAGCCTATTTAAAACAAATAAACAGAAAGGAACAAATATAAACAGCATTTCATTTATCTGATCACAACAGACTCTTGACAAATGTAATACCCATAAATCTGCATTATGATTCTCTACATTTATATTGCAAAACCATACAACATGTAATACAATATCTCTATTATCTTTATTAATTTCATTAATTCCTAATTACTATGTAGCCCAACTAGACAAATACTTAATGTAGTATTAGCCTACTTTATTATTCGTTTTATGAAACAACACAAATAAATTGAATGATTATTATTGTATGACAGCTGTATGAATAACATTGAATAAAATGTTTTTAACAGCATTTCTGTAGCAGAGGTTCTGTGAATTGTTTACAAAAAATGCATGCTAGTTGGGTCGAAAAGAGGTTGTACTTAAATTGTGAAATCATAAAATGATTCTTGATAAAATGGATATACACACTGACGTTCAGATTATAAAAAGTTAATAGGGCAAAACTGAATCATTTTGGTGTGCTAGATATTCTGTTATCAGTAGATGATTACCTCAGGTATTCTTTTTTAGAAAACAGTGTAAATTTAAAAAGAATATGCAAAAAAGGAATATTTATGTAACTGTGGCATATTTCATATTTACAACTGAACAACTTGAACAAAAAGCTAGAAGTGCTGCATTTAACTTTCATATGAAAATTGATCTCTGGATTCATTTCATAAATTATCTCTTTAATGTTGGAAGTAATTTTTGGAATTATGTTGTCATTTTTTAAAGTATTTTTTTACTGGATGACATTTTGTGTTCTATAATGAAAACTATTCATAATCACTGAAATTTTCCCTTTAAAATGCAGAAGCCAGCCAAGATAAAATAATCATTGTCTTAGTCAACATGAAAGTGAGTAACTTCTATAAATTTTAACTTAAAGATGTTTACCTATGTATAAAATTTGTTACTGTAATCACATATATTCATATTAGTAAATATAGGAAGTAACTTCAGTAAAATTCAATAGCGTATTTTACATATTATATCAGTATGTTTGGTAAAGAGTAGTTAGACATTATTCATTGTATTAGACAGTCAAAGGCAAATTATAAATTTGTAATATCCTGTATATCACATAAAGGTTTTAAAAGGTTTAATTTATATAAAGATTTTGTAAAATGTTACTTTAAATTGTCATAGACTATTAAACCAAGAATTTAAGATTTCTAAGAAGAGAGTGGGTTGGAGCAAGTTACTGAACATTCATAGGAAAGATGCACAGACAGAGCACTGTCCTACCTTTCCTGTAACTAGTGTTTCAGATTTGCTGTATCCAGGACTGTATGTAAGCTTCTGAGCCCCCCCAAGCCTTTTTGTGTTGGAGGGAAGCCTTCTAGCTTATCAGTGGGAGTGGTAAGCACTAGGTAACCTGTCTACCACATAAGGAGTGGTTCTGGCCCAGAATTTGTAGTTATTGGCCGTTTGGGCAATCTTCCATCTCTCCCAACTTTCTGATTTGAAAGCCTGCATTTGCACTTGTTTCTGTCCCGGAACTCATCTACTGCAGATACAGATTCTTAGTTTTAGCACTTAAATTTGCTTATTCATGCTCAGCACTTGTTCAGAACTTGTAAACACTAAATAAGCTCCTAATTACTATAGCACTCAATCTTCCTCATTACCTAGAGGAAAACAGTTTTTGTACTTAATTTTCTCACTGGCTTAAAGAAAACCAGCTCTTGTACTCACTTCCCTCACTTATCTAGAGGAAATAGTTTTTTATTCAGGCATGTCCAAGGGTCAGCTCCCAGTGTTCTCTGCTGTCTATCTGATGAATCTGGGCATCTTGAGGCAATGTAGAAATTGCCTCATGTACACAGACAACCCTCTCTTCCTACCACCCAACACTACAACCTGTGTGAGATGCACTTATCTAGGCAAACTGGAGGTAAAGCTCTCTCCAACCAAGACTGAACTTGACAGTCATGAGGAGAAGGTAAACATTTGTACCACATCACACTCATCACATAGTCTTACTAAATCTACACCACCAAAATCCACACATAGAAACACAAAAACATTTGCAGGGGCTCTCACTAATATTCTGCCTAAGCAACAGAGACCTCCAAAGCAGAAACGCAAATAACCTCCACTCCCCAATACAACCCAAATGACACATAGCCCACAGACTCAGTGTGCCACTCAAACACAGCCAATAAGGCAAAACAACGTACCCAACACACTATATAGTCAGGCACACTGATGTCCCCTCACCAGGCTAAACAAGGAGAAGGTTACTGTCAGCTGCCAGTCGGGTGCCAGGATCCACCACATAACCCACGCACTCAGGTCATGCCACAACAAGTACAAATATGGCTCAGTCATTGTCCATGTTGATGTGAATGACCTGAGATGTACCTCCCTGGGCTACATGAAAAGGGACATGGAAGAGCTCTCCAATCTTGTAGCCCAGGCAGGTATGACCCTAGCCCTGAGTAGCATTCTGCCATTGCCCAGAATAATACTGCAGTGCAAGGACAAAATGATTGGCTTCAACAATTGGCTAAACTTTTGGTGTCATTCTAAGGAGATCCAGTATCTGTCTACTTGGTATGACATGGTCGACACACCACAATGATTTGTCACAGATGGCCTGCACCTGTCGCCCCTGGGATTCCGGATACTGGCTAAGGCTCTTGCTGCCCCTAAAGTTCCTGTTTTAGGCAGGGTTCAAACAACAAATTCACTGCCATAACAGGAACAGGCAAGCAAAAACTGAGAGTAATGCTAGAAGTCTAAATCTCAAAATGCACTCACTCAAGGCACTCCTTTAAATGGAGAACATCGATATCTGTGCAGTGACTGAGACCTGCTTCAAGTCTCCAGAGAGCACCCCTGCACTGACAAGCTATAACTCATATCAGACTTTTTGGCCATGTAACCTGGACCAAAACACCAAAGGCATAAGTGAGTCCATATTCATTAAGGATATCCACACCTCCAGGCTAGTTGCTCAGCATAATGCATCCGAGGTTATCCAAGTGCAACTAACTCTGGCCAAAACTGCAATCCAAATTGTAGCTTGCTACAGATCCCCCACCATGCCCCAGGATTCCCACTCCTCTTTTCTTGATGTACTGGAAAATATTAGGGTTCAACCAAACACCCTAATAATGGGCGACTTCAACTACCCCTCCATTAACTAGGAAAACTATTCGTGTACCAACTCCTTAGCTCAATGCTTTCTGGAATTCCTAAACTCCAATTCCCTAGATCAACTTATCCACACTCCCACCAGGGGCAACAATTTCCTAGACCTAGTCATTACCAACATGAGTGACCGGTGTTCCACACCTGAAGTCAACTCCTCGTTGGTCCGATCTGACCATAAGCTAATCACTCTTGATATCCACATCCCGCCCCCACCCCTCATTAAGGAAACCACAGTAAAAAATTTCTCCAAAGCCAACTTCATGCTTCTTAAGACAGAAGTGGTGAACTTCATGACACCCATGCAGATGGGCAATACAGTTACAACTGCTGAATCCTACACAAATGCACTCTAAAAGCACTTACATGAGTGCATGGATCGTGCTATGCCAAACAGAACCAAGATGCTGTCCTCCAAAAAGGAAGCCAATCTGGTGGTCCCCTGACATAAAGAAATTGTGCAACAGAAGGAAGAAACTGTTGCAAAAGAGAGTAAAATCCCATGAGTGGTGGAGCTCCCTAGTCAGCCTCAGTAAGAAGCTGAGATCCCTTATAAGATCCTCCAAAGCTAGCTACGAAAACAAAATCACCACTAATTCCAAGGACAACCACAAAGCATTCTATAGCTATGTCAAGAATCTCGATGACAACACCCAAATCTGCTCTAAGTTACAGCACAAAGGCACAAAAATTACAGAACCAACTGATATTGCCAACATCCTGGCAGATAGTCAGTGCTAACTTTACCCCCCTCACCCCCTAAAGGGCCCATATCTATACAGGAAGAATGCAAAGTCCCTGTAATCACAACTACACAGGTAAAAGCTGCACTCTCTAAAGCCAAAAACACAGCATCCATGGGACCAGACAACATCCCAGGCTGCGTTTTACACGAACTTCAGAATGAACTGGCTCCCCACTTAAGCACCATGTTCAATAATAGCCTTGCATCAGGCTTTGTGCCCACTGAAATGCACACAGCAACAGTTATCCCACTCCACAAAGGGGGAGCCACCACTGATCCCAGGAACTATCGTTCTTTTTGCCTGACTAGCCTGGTCTGCAAGGCCATGGAACGTATCATCATGGAACTCATAAACAAAGACATTGGTAATCTCCAAATTCTGGATCCCACCCAGTTCGGGTTTGTGAAAGGCAGATCATGCCTCCTGAACCTGATCGACTTCTTTGAGGCAGTCACCAAAGCCGAAGATGAGGGTAAGGTGGTTCACGCAGCCTATCATGACCTCGCCAAGGCTTTCGACACCATCCCCCATTCTGGAATAATAGCTAAACTCGCTAAACTAGGTATAAATCCCTACGTCACAAGATGGGTTGCCAACTGGCTCACTGACAGAATCCACACTGTAAAAGTTGCAGACTCCAAATCTGACCTCAAAGCAGTGACAAGTGGAGTACCACAGGGTTCGGTCCTGGGACCTCTCCTGTTTGGTATCTACTTCTCTGAAGTACAGGCTAACACAGAAGGTCTCTGGCTAATGAAGTTTGCAGATGACTGCAAACTAGGAGCCATAAACAAGTCCCCAAATGATGTGGACATACTACAGAAGGGACTCACTGAGACAGATGCCTCGTGTCAGAGCCATGGCCTCAAGCTCAATGCCAAAAAGTGCAGATTCATCTGCTTTGGTAAAAACTCTGTACCCATGAATTACCACATAAGCAGCAATCTACTTAACACCAAATGCGTGATAAGAGACCTTGGGACCCAGGTGGACAGTAGTCTCTCCTCTGATAGGCACATCACCACAGTAGTCAGGAAGTCCTTCTATGTGGCACACCTCATCATAAAAGGGATCTCATCCAGGAAAAAGAGG